>NC_068276.1:61206502-61341502 GCF_025860055.1 Xyrauchen texanus
AGCCATGTTCAGAAGAAAAAAAATATGACTGACAAATCCAAAGTGAAATTCCTCTCCATGCACTCAACAAGCAGAACATCACAAACTTTGAGTAGATCTCCATCTCTTCTATCGCATATAAAGCCTGCAAAGTACATTTACCTGAACAGGTACAGGTGAAGTGGCATATATGAAGGTTCCTCTGGGAAGACCTCCACCTGCACTCGGATCAGCCAGAAACGTCACAGAGGTCAAGTGTGAAGAGAACATACAGGCACGTACAGGAGGAAAGACTCGTGACGGACACCACGTGATTTCCTTAGGCTGTCGAGAGAGATGAGAAATCGGTAGTTCAGACATACAGTGACCCCAAAAAATATTTGGCCACTGAAGTCACACTTACAATTACAAAAAGAAGGTTTTGTTAAAATGATCAAACAATAAATATAGTTTTGAGATGAAGACATTGGGAGCAACTTGGGGTTCAGTGTCTTGCCCAAGGACACTTCGGCATGTGGAGTCATGTAGGTTGGGAATCGAACCGCCAACCCTGCGATTAGTGGCCGACCCGCTCTACCACCTAAGCCACAGCCGTCCCATACATCCACACCAGTTGATTAAGACTAAAAATGGTCAGTTCTGAGAAAAGCTCAAGCAACATATGAGCGCAGATGACACTTGCTTAATAACACGAGGTAAAGAGTTAACAGAGTTTTAACTTACCTGCCGTTGGTCTGTTTGTAGTGGTGGAGGCGGTGGGCGAGCGCAGTCCCGATATAACATCCTAACTCTCTCACACTGAGCTTCAACCATGCCTACACGCTCTCCTACACAAACACGCACACATTACTACAGTTAAATGTAATATAGTAGAGCACGGGGTATATAAAACATGCACATATACAGTGTTAATCAGTTTTGTCAATAACACAAATATGGAGCACAAGTTATATGGACTACTATTTTGATGATCACAATATGATTTGATTGTATGGAAAAGAGCAGCTTGGACATTCTACAGTATTCTAAGCTCATGTTTTTGTTTTTTTCCTCTGTGTTGCTCTGATGCAGGTGCTGGAGGATTCTCCAGCTTGGTTCTACAGTACAGACCATCTCAAGGATGTAAACAATAACAAAGGAATTATAATGCTACTGACCTTGAAGCACTTCTGGTATCATTACCGGATTCTTTAAATAAGGCTCTGAGTTAATATATTTTCTCAAAGAACATCAAATGTTTACCAGAAGTGACTTATTCAGACGTGTTGTTGATACGGAGCATCTACGCGAGAGAGGCGATCGAAGTGCGTCGTAGTTTTATTCACTCACAATTATTGGTGAGATCGGGAATATTGGATCGCTACTATAATAATCAATGAAGCCGTTCAACGAAGCCGTCTGAGCATTGTAAAGAGCGTTTGCACGCAACCATCAAGTCTCCGTCATTTCAAAATAAAAGTCTTTTTTTTTTTACTGATTATAATTGGTATTTTTGTTGAACAATAAACTACACCTGGGATTTTTTTCATTTTGAACTCTTGTAGCTTCTGTCCGTGCCTGTCATAGTAAGGAAAGAATAAGACTATATTTTTTTAACATTCAATAAATGGATTTTAAATTCTATCAGCCGATTAATCGGCCAATTAATCGCTTTTCCGCCACCGTAGTTATCAGTATAGGCAAAATCCACTTTCAGGTCAACTGGCTAAGAACAGCTCACTTATGGCACTTTTCTCAACTCTACTCGCTTCACTTTTCTGAGCTTGCATTTTCACTGCAGTTTAGTGCCGCCTCAACATGGATGTGATTGTAGGCTGATCGTCATAGTTGTGCCACCTCTACTGCCGTGACATCATCTTAAACCTGACACAAAACAATAACACGAGCGCTAGCTGTTAGCTGCTAGCTCATTGTGCTGCATAAAGCAGTTGTTGCATGGTGATCTTACACAAGTGTAACAGTTAAATTGGTCTGTAGCCAATTGGTTTGTGGTTCCAGTAGCTTCTCAACTAAATAAAGTGAAGCTTTAGAGTACAGAGTTAACGTAACAAATCGTACCATTCTCCATCGTGGATCAACGCCAGTCCAGCGACACTCTCCCTCCCATTGCTCGCCGGTTTAGATAGCGTCCATTTGGTCGAACCACTTCCACTTTTCTTTGATGGTTCTGTTGTCACTTAGAAGATTTTTTTTTACTTTTCCCTACACTGTTGATAGGTCCGGTGGTAGCCGTGTGCAGCGAACAGCTGAGACACTTCCTGAAAGACATTTTCGTTTCGCTCATCGCTAACGAGTGGACCGACAGCACCTCGTTTTTTGACCAAGGCATGGTTTTGCGCACAGCCGTTTCTTTTTACAATTCAAAAGACGCGTGAACAAATAATACTGCTATCGCTGTAGCTAATTTTAAAACTAGCCGGTTGATGTCCGTGTCGAAAATCCAGTGACGCTAGTAGTGACGATTCTCCCTGACCAATCAGTGATCTGCAGGATTTTGACATCACATTTAGTATCAGCTCGGCTCGCTTGGAACCTCGACCGAGGTGGTACTAAAAAAAGTACCAGGTACCATCTACAGTGGAAAACCCCCAAAAAGCGAGCAGAATTGTGTCGAGCTGTACCGTGCAGTGGAAAAGCCCCATTAGGCAGGAAGAGATTATCTGATAATTACTAATGATTTCAAAGACATGTGTCTAAAACAAAGCACCTCCCTTGTTTTTGTCTACAAGTAAATAAAGTTACAATTTATTAATTTGAATTATTTTACCATTGTGTCAATTTTTGTATGTTGCACTCCTATCATGTGTTATATTGGTTAGAGCACTCACCAGGACTGCACTCTTGAGCAATGAGGTTGAGCACTTCAACGGCAGCTGGACACTGTTGAATAAACTCCTCACAGAATGAACTGTCTTCAAGCAGCTGCGCCATCACCAAACACGCTCTGACACACGCAAAGACAATTAACACAACATACAGATTCAGAGCTTCACTGATCAAACATTTTCACTTCTTAAAACCGTGACTACAGTTCACATTAAAATCATATTTCACAGTAGAGTTTCCAAAAGTAATCAATACGACTCACTTTATTCCAGTCTTCTGAAGCCCTTTGAGCACTTTGTGTCATGAACAGATCAAAATGTCTGTTTTTACTCCCAAACCACATCATTTATTCCCTCCCGAGGGCAGAGGCCAAATCAAATATGGTGATTACGGCATAGGCTAGACGAGTCATATCGATTACTTTTACTGTGGTTTTGTTTTTACCTTTTTAGAGCTTGACAGACCAAAGTGCCTCTGGAAAGAAACCTCTTAAAGTTTTTGGATTGAAACTTGTTTGGGTGTAAAGAGTAGCTGCTCTAGTTACGTTTGATATGGCGCTTTAAAAATTATAAATTTTTCACAAGTCAGCATGCTGACAAACAACGAAGATGGCGAAAGCATTGAGCAATTTTGTCTGGACGGACGATGAGGTTGCTTTATTACCTCAAGTGACCCTGGACTATAAATCACGCCACCTTTTTAAGGACCCCAACTGGTGATCTCATGTTGGTCTGTTCGCCCTGGAGGTTAGGACGAAGTTCTCGAAGTTCATGCCTATAGACTGAACACGTAACACGCGTGTGCATGACGTCATCGTTTTCACAAATTCACGTTTTTGTATGTTTACACGGAGACGATAGTGCCATCGTTTTCATGATGTCCACATATGTGGATTTTGGGACATTATTCTCTCCAAAGTTGAAAAAACATGTTTATTATTGTTAATAACGTTCAACATTAACATATCTGTTCGCTTCATATTTTTCGGTTGGTATTATTTAAAACTGTACCACTTAGGGGCCGTTTACACGACGACGTTTTCAACTAAAAACGGAAAGCTTTTTATGCGTTTTGGCAGTTCGTTGTCACGACAATGCCGATTTGGGGCCTGAAAACGCATACTTTTGAAAACGGGTTTCATAGTGCAACATTTTGAAAACGATGCTGTTATCGTCTCCGTGTAAACATACAAAAACGTGAATTTGTGAAAACGATGACGTCATGCGCACGCGTGTTACGTGTTCAGTCTATAGGCATGAACTTCGTCCTAACCTCCAGGGCGAACAGACCAAGTGTGCCGCACAAGCACTCAAAAGTGAAGCCAAAACGTCTCGATCGCCCCCCGGTGGCTGGTCCTAGTATAGGTCATAAACTCCGCCTCCCCATGTTATTCAACGGGACGTGAGACCAACTAAACAATTAAATTACACTTCACATATCTTTTTTCCAAAGATAGTTTCTGTCATTTACTGTCGTTTCTATCACGTTGATGTCATTTCAAGTGTTTGTTTTTAGTTATTTGATGCTATAAAAACGGTGCTGTGACATCATGATTGACAGCTGTGATTGACAGGTTCTCTGAGTGAAGTAGTCACTGAAGCACCAACAGACTTTTTTCGGGATATTCGGAGGACTGAGGAGATTGGAGCTTTAAATTTAATATGTACATTTCTATAATTAATTATTTCACAAAAGTGCAGGGGCGTGTGCTGGCAATTGATTCAGCGAGAGTGAGGGCGGGGCCTTGATTTCGCGGCTTTACTTCCTGCTCACTACTGCGCCTGTCTGGTCCCGAAATCGCAACTGCGCAGACTCGAGTCCCAAGATGTCAGTGCCATATCGGGACACTGGCGGCTTCAGTTCTCACCAATGGAAAATAGCGAAGGGGCGTCGTCCATCTTTTTTTACAGTCTATGGAACAGACCAACATGAGATCACCAGTTGGGGTCCTTAAAAAGGTGGCATGATTTATAGTCCAGGGTCACTTGCGGTAATAAAGCAACCTCATCGTCCGTCCAGACAAAATTGCTCGATGCTTTCGCCATCTTCGTTGTTTGTATTCGCCGCTCTGTGGAAGAATGCGTATGTGCGCCGGCGCGTACTGTTTCTTTACAAAGTGACATCGCCAACTACTGGCCTGGCATGCATAATGCAGCGTATTTAGTCGTTTTCGCGGATCCGTGGGAGCGGGGATCGTTTTTAAAATGTTCTCGTCTGTACGTGAAACCTTTCAAAAACGCAAAGGAACAAATTTCAATTTTTAGTACATCGTTGACATGCAAACGTACCCTCAGTCCTGTTGTCCACTTTTGTGGAAACACATTTTTAGGAAAATTATTTGCTCTACAAAAAAAAAAGCTTTTTTTATTTGTAGGTGCTTCTTCATAAATCAAAAAGGGAAATAGAAAATGCACACAACGGTCACGCTGAAGCAATAGCTCACGAATTGCACAACAAAAAGATTCATAAGAGTCTCATAAGAGTCATTTGTTAGTGAATCAAATGTGACGTGCTTGTTTCATTTCATGGCTAATCACATTTAATTCAGACTGCACACACAGACGCTCACAACTGATTTATTTTGCCGTGGCGCTAAGAAACGTAAAAATCCTGACCTGGTTCTAATCTCGGCCAGAAGCCGGACGACAGCCATCACAGGACTGGATCCGTCTCCAGACGCAGGGAGAGACGTGTGGATGGACAGACTGCCCTCCTGAGGCAGTAACATGGACTGCACCGCCTGCACGACCTTCTCTGTGATGGACAGCTTGTGCAGCGGCAGAGCCTGGCAACAAATACACAGAACATGTCAATACATTGTTGAAAACCAAAATGACCAAATCTGTGAACTGGACA
This sequence comes from Xyrauchen texanus, assembly GCF_025860055.1. NCBI lineage: Eukaryota > Metazoa > Chordata > Actinopteri > Cypriniformes > Catostomidae > Xyrauchen > Xyrauchen texanus. The sequence goes on from NC_068276.1 coordinate 61,212,164, forward strand.
CAAAAGCAATACTGCTGTACAAATGAAATGACATCAACACAGTTTTCTAAACACGTAAGGTGTGATTACCTCAGAGCGTGGCGTACAGAGGCGAGATATGGGTACAGTCAGGATATCAGAAGCTTTGCTCGAGCGCCGGTACTCACAGGAGGGAAACTTCACTGTGGCGATGCCCTCCTGTTCATTAATTGATATGACCACACCAACACTGTCTAACACACCCTTACCAACCACCTGTCAGAGACAAAAACACACAAATAACACCATTTAAAACCAAAAAAAATCCTCAAATAAAAAACAAAGCACAAACAAAATGCAATTTCTCCCAAGGGTCTCACCTGGACTTCAGAACCGATCTTGATGGTCTCCTTGAATCCACCTAAAGCACAGAGAGCCGCTACGGCCTGTCGACCAATCGCCTGCAGCTTAGCCAACTTCCTAACACTGCTGTTCCCGCTCTCTAGAATGCTGTCAGCGTATTTACCCAACTGAGGGATGAACATCAACGCTCTGGACAACACCTGAACAGACAGAGAGAGGTTAGGTCCAGAGCAATCCATATTCAATTAAATTCATCAATCGGTCCGAGATACATTATAGGGGATTTTCAAAGGACACGTCAATGTACACTTGCATCAGAGGGACGCTTTTGTGTCACGTCCTAAACACAGTATTTTTAGGTCTCTGTGTCAAGTTAAATGTAGTTTTAAACTTATAAAAACACGTTGAGAACCCTGCATTCAAAGTTGCGCACTGTAGAGCAGCCCAGAAAGAGCACGTCCACATCTTGTGCTGTCACAAGTGTCAAACAAGCCTGAGTGTGTTTTGTTCTCTGTACAGCTGCGTGTGGCCTACACAGCTGGCATTTCGCTTACTGCCCCCTGCTGAAAACAGGTGGTACTTCAAGCTTGAATTGCACTCATGGTTAGAATACACCATTTTACAGTTTGGGAACCGTTAATTGGCTTAATATTTTAATAAGATTTATCTGATTTAACGTGCTAAATCGTCAACACTACTATGACTCAATTACAATTACTACAAATAAAACATTTTCCCATTTTGTTTTCATATTTTTGTTCATCTCGATTTTAAAAAAATGTATTATATTATTTATTATCATTTTATAAATCAATGTTTTTACTTCAGCAAATATCCTTATAATAAAAACTGCAATTTGCATACAAATTAAATTCCCACATTTAATATTTTCAAGAAACACCGTTTGCATCAGTGACGGCTTTAAGCACTGCAGTCAGGTACGTTTGGTAGACTCGCTCAAGATGATGACAAATCATTTAAAAGTGTTATTTTAAATTTTTATTTAATGATATATAAAAGTTTTAATGGCAACAAACAAGTGAACACAATAATTCTATTATACGTACTATTTATAATAACACATAATACACCAACCCACCGATATATTTAATTTATTTAAATTAATCCAATATTTTATACCATTATACATTCCCTCTAATTATATCAGTTTGCGCCTGTTCCTCACACAAATCTAATGTAGGACTTCAGAAGTCTTGGAATATAGTGCTCAAGTAGTATGGACTACTTTTATGATGCTTCTTATTACTTTTGGAGCTTGACTGCCATAATTACTACCCACTTGCACTCTATGAAAAAGAGCAGCTACGAGATTCTGCTAAATATCTCCTTTTCTGTTCCATGGAAGAAAGTCATGTGGGTTTGGAACAGAAAAGTGAGTAAATGATGACAGAATTCTCATTTATTCATTATTATTAAAAGCCCTTGAAATACATCAGTAATTCATAATGTGCACAAATTACCTCCAGAAGTTGCTAAAACTGTTAAACGTGTCTCGGGGATGGATTATGACTTGCACAGGCCCTGGGGCCAATTCTCTCCATGCCCCCCCCCCTTTCCAATTGTGGTTTTCGGGGTTTCGTTTTCCTGCCCAAAATTTGTTGAGCTGGAAAAATTTGAGTATGTTGTTCATGCCCAAAAAGGTTTTCGATGAGGGGGGGGGGTCACCAAACTAGATTGCGCAACCTTAAAGCCCAGGGTCCCCCCAGGCAGTAAAGTGCCCCCTCGTAGTCAAGGGCCCCTGGGCACTGGCCCCATTGGCCTGGTTGGTAATCCATCCCTGACGTGTCTGCTCACCTTCTCTGCAGTGCTGGTCCATATCTGAGCGGTGTTGGATTCAGGTGCGGTCAGAAGACTGTGAAGCAGAGCGATGACCTCAGCGGCCATACTGTTGGCCACGTGACCACTGATGAACGGCCGCACCGGATCTGACCTGTGTGAGAGAGGAAAAGGCTTAGACATGAGACAAACAAACACAAGAATACACAGCTGGACAATTACGAGGAGAACAATACTCAAATTGTTTGAGATGGAGCATAGCATGCCACACTGCAGGACAATCTTAAAGGGACAGTACACCCAAAAATGAAAATTCTCATCATTAACTCACCCTCATGCCGTTCCAGAAGTGCATGACTTTCTTTCTTCTCCAGTATACAAATGAAGACTTTTAGAAGATTATTTCAGCTCTGTCGGTCCTTACAATGCAAGTGAATGGTGACCAGAACTTTGAAGCTCCAAAAAGCACATAAATGCAGCATAAAAGCAATCCATAAGACTCTGGTGGTTTGATCCATGTCTTCAGAAGTGATATGATAGGTGTGGGTGAGAAACAGATCAATATTTAACTCCTTTTTTTAACTGTAAATCTACACTTTCACTTTCACGTTATTTTGCGATTCACGTTCATCATGCATATCGCCACCTACTGGGCAGGAAGGACAATTTATAGTAAAAGAGGACTTAAATATTGATCTGTTTCTCAACCACACCTGTCATATCACTTCTGAAGACATGGATTAAACCACTTGAGTCATATGGATGACTTTTATGCTGCCTTTTGTGTGGAGTTTAGTTGACTTGCATTGTTTGGATGTACAGTGCTCAGATACTCTTCTAACTAACCACAAGTATGCATCGTATGCATCCTTTCCTTTCTTACCGAGCTAGTTCAGCGTTTCTCTCTCGGCACACCGTAGACTGAGCGGTTTTCTTCTTGTCTCCTGTTGTGGCTCCTCCGGAGTTTTCTTGTCCGGTGCTCTCTACTGGAGGTCCCACACTGACGATGAGTCCAGACTGAGCCCACTTATTGGCTTTCCTCAAAGCTGAAGACGCCTCCTCTGTGATCACCTCACAATATCCGCTCTGCAGAAACAACCACAGCGGGAAATAAGAGACCCTTTAATGCACCAAGAATCAATGCAAGCTGTAAACAAGAGCTGACCTTCGTCATGTCTCGATCCATCTTCACCACCTTCTCCATGTTTGCTCCAGTGCCCAGACGGAAAGGCCGACCCTCTGAACTGCTGCAAGGTGTCACACAAACACTGATGTCAACCTACACTCTACACTCTGAGCTCTTCCAAACCTGATTCCATTGTTACAGGTGTGTGATGAAGGGAGCGGTCCCGTGTCATTACCTGAGTAACGGCTGCAGCACCTCATGAGACGACTGGTCTTCTCTCTTATGGATGAAAATGGAGAGTTTGCCATCCACGGCTTCACCCTCTTCACCGGCATCTCTGTCAATCTTGGCGCTACTCTTTGGGCAGGTGCGAGAGAGACTGGTGTCCGGCTCAGATGAGCTCGGAGAGAGCAGAGTCTGACAGCCTACGTGTGGAGATTTATAAATGACCGACAGATTACAATCTACAGATTTAATTAAACACAACCCCTTCTGACCACTCATATCTGTTTAAGTCTTGCCTCATCTACTATTTAGGTCACTAGAAATTATATTCATAAGTTGAGCAATTAAGAATAGCATGGTATAAAAGCCTTGAGACTTGACTATGTGTATATCCAAATCATTCCTCTCTCGTACCTGGCACCACATAGTCTGCCAGTTTGGCCAGCAGCAGTGACGCGATACAGAAGGCCGGGTCACTGGCGTCCTGCTGCTCTGCGTCCAGAGCGTTTGTGGAGTAGCTCCAGGAAGGAAGCGCTACATTCCCACAGTCCTCCACACTCATGAGAGGCAGCGCTGCGCGGCATAACTGCAGGATTATGAGCACCAGTTTGGGTGACGGCCGCTGGTCCAGCAGCAGAGACAGAAGCTTCGACACACAGGCCGGCTGACTGAGGATCGTCTTCCCAATGTTACTCCTTTTAAAGAGATGGGCAGTATAAAAGTTCAGCACATCATGAAATGAAGTAAATCTTGCTGAAGTAACAGTTAGAGGTTCTTAAACCTGAGCTTAGTATAAAACTAGGTGAGGTGATGGTGAAGTGGAGTGTTGAGGGAAGATACTCTGAAATGTTAGTGTGTCAAGCTACACTAAAGTTAGCGACACTACATGGCTCAATACACTTAAGCTATTTAGGTGGGCAATATCATTCTAAACATACTGTGTAACTATCAGATGATGTGATTTAGTTTCACAATCAGATCACAAAAACAATGAACAACTCAATCAGGGCGACAACACAACTAAAACACAACTAGTAAACAATTTATATGACTCATCGTAGCCAAAAACCGTAATGAACAGCATTGACAAAATAATCAACAAATCATTTATTTGAATTGTCTGTCTGAACAAAGCAGTTCACTAAAATGAATTGGAATTCCTAATGCTACAGAGGTGAATCAGTGAATCATTTAGTTGAACTGGTTCATTTATAAGTACTGTCTGAATGAAGCGATTCACTACAATGAATTAGACTTCCCAACGCTATATAGAAGTGAATCAGTGAATCGTTTAGTTGAACTGGTTAATTTATAAGTAATGTCTGAATGAAGTGATTCACTCTAATTAATTGGAATTCCCAGTGCTACATAGAAGTGAATCAGTGAATCCTTTAATTGAACTGGTTCATATGCAAGTACTATCTGAATGAAGTGATTCACTCAAATGAATTAGACTTTCAAATGCTATAAATAAGTGAATCAGTGAATCATTTATTAGAATTGGTTAATTTATAATAACTGTCTGAACTAAGTGGTTCACTAAAATGAATTGGACTTCCCAATGCTACATAGAAGTGAATCAGTGAATCATTTAGTTGAATTGGTTCATTTATAAGATCTGTATGAACAAAGCGATTTATTGAAATGAATTAGACTTCCCAAATGCTACAAATAAGTGAATTGGTTAATTTATAGGTACTGTATGAACATTACAATTGAAGAAGAGGGTTTGATTATTTCCTCAGCTCAAAGCTGTATACACAATACAACATGATATTACCTGGAGAGATCGTTGAGTAAACTGAGCACGTCCTGTAGAGCATCATTCCCGGCTGCTTGATTCCCGCAGCAGTCTGTTGCTCGAGCCAGATGATTGGTTAGTAAGCTGGACACCTGACGGGCCAGTCCAGAGTGCACTGCGTCTGTAGATCCACCTGTTCAAGATCAGCATTACGGTCAGTCGTGTCTAACAGTTGTGTAGTGGTTTTCTTCAACTGTTTGAATCTTTCCTCACCTTCAACTTTCTCCCACTCAATGCAGCGGTTGGCTAGCACCTGAAACGCCGCCCACGCCATAGTAGCTACCTTCTGTTTCTTCGTTTGCTTTTCGTTTGAGCTGCAGTCCCTCTGACTGCTCAAACTACACAACCGGTCCATGAGCTGAACCAAACCACTGCGAACCAGACACTGTTCCTCACTCCTGCAGAGACAAACAAACACCACCATGATCACATTTAAGCTAAATATTACAGTTGTCAAAAGTAACACGCTAACGCTGATGTGTCCACACCACAAACAGCGATTCGTTGTCAATGATCAAGTGTTGGAGAAATTGAATGTGCATTGTAAAGAATCCACAACCTATAGGGACATTGGGAAATGTTTAACGTTACTTGAATTGGTGCTATTTTAGTGCATTTCTATCTTAATACTGCAGAAAATCTTTGCTTGGAAAATGTTAAAAGCATTATTGTTACATTTTGTTTTCGTTTTCTTTCCTAAGAAGGTACTAAATGCCTTTCGCCATGAAAAGAAAATGACTATACATTTTAGCACTTTCAAAATTGACGATTAATCGCGATTAACTGCAAAACCTTGTACGATTAATCGTGATTAAAGCAATTAATCGACTGACATCACTAGTAAATATTCCTTTTCTGTAGATATCATGAAACGGCTTGACCAATGCATTGATTTTTGTTTCTGTGTTGACAAACTTCTTATTAAAACAAGTTAAGGATGGAGATTTAAAAGAGTTTTAAAAACCAATAGCCTTTAATTTACATCACAGCTCGGCAAAACCATGATTTGCATCTTGCGATCACTACTATATGGGGGTATTAGGGGGAGGGACAATCTCATTCTGGAGAGCATTTGATTGGACAAAAATATAAGTGCACCCCTGACCAGGAGATGATTGATATTTTTTGCACCAAGTACATTTTAATTTAGCAAATATTAATATTACGTTTTCCTTCAAAATTGTTCACATTTTTTCAAGTTTCAGTTTATAGTATATTTTTACTCTTCTTGTATGTTCTGGAATTTTCTGGGTTCATCAAGTGATGCTAAATTGACAGCATTTGTATAATTTTTTGACTTCTAGCTCGTTTATTTGAAATAAATAAATAAATAAATAAATATAACGCGATTGCAGTAAGGCACTTACAATGGAAGTCCATAAATGTTTGAATGTTTCAAAAGTATAGCTACAAGATTCAGAAAAGAAACATTAAACATGTTAACATGATTTAAGTGTGATAAATTAGTTTACTAAACTTGCATTACGTTATATCCATTATTAACTTTGTTGTCATGACAACACAACACCGTTAAACCCGGTAATCTGATAAACACTGTAAAGCAAGTATCGGACTTCATCACACTAAAACCACGTTAACATGCATAATGAGTATTTATGGATCGACCCCATTCACCTTCACTGTAAGTGCCTCACTGTCGCAGACATTTTTTGCATTCTTAAAAAATCAAATAAATTGAGTCAAAATAACCATTTTATACCACATAAGCTGTCGATTGAGCTTAACATGTATTGAACCCAGAAAATTCATTTAATTTTAGGGTTGTTTGGACAGCAAAAGTAAACAATTAAGTCCTTTTTTACTATAAATCTCCACTTATACATTCTTCTTTTGTTTTTGGCGATACACATTCTTCGAGCATGTCGCCACCTACTGGGCAGGGAGGAGAATTTATAGTAAAAAAGGACTTAAATGTTGATCTGTTTCTCACCCACACCTATCATATTGCTTCTGAAGACATGGATTAAACCACTGGAGTCGTATGGTTGACTTTATTCTGCCTTTATGTGCTTTTTGGGGCTGCAAAGTTCTGGTTACTTGCTTTGTATGGACCAACAGAGCTGAGATATTCTTCTAAAAATCTTCATGTGTGTACTGGTGAACAGTGAAAGTTTTTTGGGTGAACACCACGTTAAGTTTAAGTTGTTTAAATACTACTAAATTGACTTAATACCATTAACAATTTTTCCTAATTTGACATGATATGGTTTCATTCAGTTCTGCTTACTTTCTAAAGGAAATTGCATTCACAATATGATGTCATCACAATTTTTGGCCAGTTTGCCAGAAAGACTGCCCATTTTAAATGCGTACGTGTGCTAAAAGTTCATTACACTTACTTATAGATAACTTCAAAGCTGCATGACAGACATGAACTAAAAAAAGTTTAACAATTAAATCAGCTGCATGTCCGGTGTGTGAGACAGTGGCGATCTGAAGTGGAGCTCTTGCCTGGTGTAAGGGATGGTGCACAGCAGACCGATGCTGTTAGCGCAGGCGATGGGGTAACGGGCACACAGAGACACCACTGATGTCATCGTCTCTCCAAACGCTTCCTGCACCTGCTCCATCATCCCTCCACATGTCAGCTCCTCGATTCTACACACAGAGTCACAGGGAGAAACTTGTAGAATCACAGAATTTGTATATTAATTCAGCAATGGACAACACAGCTCCAAACACACATCATTAAAATGAAGTGTCTGGGATAGAAGTCTTTTAAATACAATGTGTTTAATGTACCTGGGCCCACCCTGCAGCACCATGGTGACTGGGCCAACCAGATGGGTGACTCCTCCCACCCGAACTGCTGCGGTGAGAAGCTCTCTCATGTGAATCAGCGCCTGCTTCCTCGTGCGACCTCTCCTCCAGCGCGTCTGCGCAGCTGATAGAAAACTGCTGCTGGACACCTGCAGTCACAACATAATTACAAAACATGTGATCCCCTTTTCTACCAATTTGGAATGCCCAATTCCCACTACTTAGTAGGTCCTCGTGGTGCAGCGGTTACTCACATCAATCCGGGAGGCGGAGGACAAGTCTCAGTTGCTTCCGCTTCTGAGACCGTCAATCCGCGCATCACGTGACCCGTTGTGCATGACACTGCGGAGACTCACAGCATGTGGAGACTCATGCTACTCTCCACGATCCACACACAACTCACCACACGCCCCATTGAGAGCGAGAACCACTAATCATGACCACGAGAAGGTTACCTCATGTGACTCTACCCTGCCTAGCAACCGGTTGCTTAGGAGACCAAAAGGTGGTCTTATTATACAGAAATATTCTCTAAATATTAAAAAAATATTCTACAAATGAATAAATAATACTGTATATGTTTACAATCTTATCATGAGCATAAATCTTTTGTTGTTGTCCTAATTTGTAAGCATGTATTTCTGGTTCTGTTTGCACGATGTCCTTGCAAAAAGTCTAATCTCATTCCAGTAGATAGCAGCAAGTACGAGGCAAAAAAAAAATGTTCTATCACCTTCCACCCCAATATACAGATTTGAAATGTAGGTGGCGCTCTAACACAGTGAGCCCACACACTATAGATATCTATTCTATTTTGTATCGCATGCATGTTCCCCACGGTTTCATTGAACATCTCGGCCTCTGAGTGGACTATAAGCTCAATCTAGGGGTTGTTGTAAAGCAATAAAGTTTTTTATACGTTACCTTATTAATTATAATTTATTTATTATTTATGCATTAGTTTGAGAAGCAATGCAGACACAGTGTACCATGAAACCTTGAATTATGAAAGAGCCTGTGTGTGTGATAACCATATGGCTTCTAGCATGCAGCTATGCGAGTTATCAAAAACATGTCATAGCTTAGACTTACATATACAGAAGAGAATGGGGGATGTATAAATGTTTTACAGACAAGATTGGAGAGAATACAAATGGAGGAGAGCCAAGAGGAGAAGCCGTGTGGCTAAGAGGCCCCGAACGAAGATTAATATTGATTTTCCGGAAACTTCAGATTACATCATCGAGGTAATATCCCAACTTGGAGAGACTGACTATATAAGGACAGATAAACTGATTCAATTTTGGATTCGACATCGATTTAGGTTCTCTCCCCAATGCTACTATAGCTCAGCTGATATTGCAATTGACATAAAAATACCATTTTAATCTTATTTTGATAAAGTAATCACAACCAATAAAACTGAGGTTTGAAGATTGCAGATGGCCTCCCAACACTTTGGGTTTGAGCCTTTGGGTTGAAGATATCCACAAAGGGGTCTCAATCCAGATTGGAAGTAACAAAGGTCTAGTTGTTTATACTTTAGGGTAGTTTGACTATCCTTATCTGCCCTGAGTAAACAACAGGATAGAAGGTGTGTGCACCGAGCAACAGCGGAGATCCTCAGATTCACGATGATCCATAACATTTGTTTATCTTGCTTTTTCTGCTGGACTACAATTTTGTTCTGGTCATCCGAGATATAACACTGGATTTTTTTGGTTACCAAGCAAGCTCACAGACAAGAAAACAGCCGAAGGTAACAGTTGATATGGAGTTTTGGAGTACTTTGGGGCTTACAGAAGCAGTGATCAGAGCTGACATATGACGTTTGTCTTTGTCGTCTAACAGAGATCATATTTCAATTTGTGATACTTTTGGTAATCATTCGAACTGTTATGTTAGGGCAACAAAATACACTGTACATGTCACAACCTGAGGATGAGAGCTTTCATTTGATATATAACTTGCCTATTTAAGTCATATGTGAAACAATTTTATATTCACATGCATATTTATACATTGTCACCTCTAGGTGGCGCACGTTTGCGACCAACATTTTAAGTCTTTTTGTCATTTGTTTGTACCATAAATGCAAAAATGATAATATTCCCTGAAAAGTTAAGATTCTAAGCTTTCAAATGATACCAAGTAAGAGTGACTTGTGTATCCGGGGACTTTCCAAATTTAAGCGAAAACTTATTGCGCGCATTTTTCCCCGCAGACAGATCGGTAGTGTTAAAGGGGTTAAAAGTCAATATACTGTTTGTTTTATTTCCATATCGTTTAACATAAACCTGTCACTGGCAAACAGTCCACAGCGAACAATTCTGCAATCAGGGCTGACAATCTGAGGTAGACTTAAGGGCCGTTCACATAGAATGTGATTCTTGAATTACATCTGTGCGGTTTTTTAATTGTTGGTCCATGTATGCATTGTTTTTCTGTTCTTAAAGCTTCTTAACGGAATAGTTCAGTAGTTCAGAACAGTAGTTCTCTCATCATTTACTCACCCTCATGCCGTCTCAAACTCATTTGACTTTCCTTCTTCTGCGGAACACTAACGAAGATTATCCGAAGGACATATGATGTGTGTTTGTCCATATAATGCAAGTCTGAAAAGTCTTCCGTGGAAGCAATAGTCGAACGAGTTTGAGACAGCATGAGGAGTCAATGAGAGAATTTTCATTTGTGGGTGAACTACTCTTTAAGAGGTGTGTGTGTGTTGTCTTACCGCCTGGTCTGGAGTTGTTCCTATGAATGCAAAGAGCTGTCCCAGCAGCACACTGTAAGTGGGTTTGTCTTTGCTGTCTTCAATGGCCAATGATTGCAGGATAGTGAATGAGCTGCTGCGGTGACTGGAAGGATGGAGACGCCTCCTACACAGACAGCAAGATAAACAACACAGAGTCTTTCAAATCAAGTAGAAGATCGATATATTGGTATTACCAATTAATCGCACCGATAGATCGGTTATTGAAAAAAAGAATATGTCAACAGTGTCCTCCTCTGGCTGTTGCAGATATCCAGAGAGCGGCTGTGGCTCAGGTGGTAGAGCGGGTCGGCCGCTAATCGCAGGGTTGGTGGTTCGATTCCCGGCCCACACGACTCCACATGCCGAAGTGTCCTTGGGCAAGACACTGAACCCCAAGTTGCTCCCAATGGCATGCTAGCGCCTTTTATGGCAGCTCTGCTGCCATTGGTGTGTGAATGGGCAAATAAGTCACAGTGTATAGCTCTTTGAAAACCACTAAGGTTAAAAAGGCGCTATATAAGTGCAGACCATTTACCATTTATTTAGCACTGGAGTTACTCAATGTCACAAAACTTAAACTTGGTTAAGAAAGAATTGTGTTTTAAATGGTAGATAGCAGTTTCTTCTGATTAGTCATCCAATTTTAGTAATTTATGTGCAAATTAATAAATTGTTAATCTATTAAGTAGGAAATAGGGGGCCTGGGTAGCTGAGCTGACTACCACCCCTGGAGTCGCGAGTTCGAATCCAGGATGTGCTGAATGACTCCAGCCAGGTCTCCTAAGCAACCAAATTGGCCCGGTTGCTAGGGAGGGTAGAGTCACATGGGGTAACACCCTCATGGTCGCAATAATTGGTTCTCGCTCTCAATGGGGCGTGTGTGAGTTGTGTGTGTGGATCGTGGAGAGTAGCATGAGCCTCCACATGCTGTGAGTCTCCGCGGTGTCATGCACAACGAGTCACGTGATAAGATGCGCGGATTGACGGTCTCAGAAGTGGAGGCAACTGAGACTCGTCCTCCACCACCTGGATTGATGCGAGTAACCGCGCCACCACGAGGACCTGCTAAGTAGTGGGAACTGGGCATTCCAAATTGGAAGGGGATCAAATAAAAATTAAAAAAGCAAGGAAATGCAACCACGAATGGCATATTAGCAAATCGATTGTACATAAGGGACTATTTACTCATAGTGCTCTGCACGGAGCCGGTCTATTATTGTAGTAGCGCGATGGAACAGAAAAACAAAACTAACTGTGATTGGTCGTTTATATGTCTCGACGTCGTCTTCATGTGCAAGCAGGCGATTCTCGGCACCCTCACGGCCTTAAGAAACAAATCGGCCAAACTGGAACATGTATCGACCGATGCCGATCATAAAAAAAAATTCTGAATATCGATTTTGCCGATATATCGGTCAACCACTATTGGAGTCATCATAAAATTCAGTTTCAAAGTTTTTCAAAGACAATAACATTTACTATACTGGTATACTAGCAGCAAAAGCAATTTAATAAAAGACAATTACATTTATTAAAAACATACATATTTATTCCAAGTAAAATAGTTCATTAGCATAACTGTAGTCCTTTTACACTTCAAGACAACGTAGAAACTTCCTGCATTAATACAGAATCTAACTGATGTGCGATCACAGATGTGTGTGTCCACTATTTTTTTTCACATGGTTCAACTTGGTGTCCAATGAGGTGTCCTACCTTTGTGCTCCATGTGTGAACTCTACATCACTGTTGGCAATCATTTCCAAATCTGAGGGAGCGGACATACTGCGCAGAAAGACGGGCTGCTTCACTATAGGAACAATTGATTTAGCGTCTGATACCGACTTACAAGCTGTAAACAAGAAAAAAGGGACATTAAGCATCTGAGTGTGTTAATGTGTGTGTGTGTGTGTTAATGTGTGTGTGTGTGTGTTCATGAGTAAAAGAGCGGGTGAGTTACCTGGAGTGGATGTTGGTGTTGTTGTCAGACTCTTGCACTGTGGTGCTATTGTCACATGTAGCAGGAGTTCAGAACGGTTTATCAAGCTCTTCACTAGCGCTTTGGTTTTAGCCAATGGAACGGCACTTCTTGACTGTTGGGTGGAGTTAACCTCGTGGAAAAACTTTTCTCTGTTTTTTTTTTTTTTTAAACAAGTAAAAAAAAATATGACAAGACAAAAACAAAATATAAAAAAAAACAAAAACAATACTCAAGATGAGACAAAAAAAATAAATAAATAAACAAAACACAGAAACAAACAAAACCCCCAAACAAAACCAACATCAAAATAAAATGCAAAACAAATGAACGACAAGACAAGAAATAGAAAAACAAAAAAAAGACATGACAAAACAAAACGAGACAAAAAAACAAACAAAACCACAAAACGTCAAAATCAAGATAAAAACAAACACGTATGTCAGTAATCAGTATTATTTACAACTATTGAACAATTGAATGAACGGCTTCAATGTTGAAATCAGGAGTTCAGATTGGTTTCACACATACCCCAAAGCCATCACAGCATTTTCTGGATTGGTGCAGTCCAGAGGAACATCCTTGATTGGACAGAGAAGCTCCAGCTCTTTCAGTTTGTTCTGTGAGACACAAGAAACACCAGTTCCTCAAGGTTCTAGATAACTACACTAAATAAAGATTGTGACGGTCAGATGAATCCATCGAAACAATGCAGTAACTGCAGGAGATATGGTGGCCCAGTAGTGTCCTTCACACTTGCATATCTGATAACCATGTAAGGTTGCAAGGGAACATTTACAGTACATTCAGAAAGTTTTCAGACCCATTCATTTTTTTTCCACATTTTGTGTTGCAGCCTTTTGCTAAACTGTTTTAAATTATAAAAAAAAAAAGTGTCAGATCAATCTACACTCCATACCCCATAATGACAAATCAAAAAAAGTATTTTTGATAAATAAGAAAATGTTGAAATATCACACAAGTATTCAGACCCTTAACTCAGTAATACGTTGAAGCGCCTTTGGCAGCGATTACAGTCTATTTGGGGATGATGCGACAAGCTTTGCACACCTGGATTTGGGGATTTTCTACCATTCTTCTCTCCAGATCCTCTCAAGCTCTGGCAGGTTGGATGGGGACCGTCGGTGGACAGCCATTTTCAGGACTCTCCAGAGATGTTCGATTGGGTTCAAGTGCGAGCTCTGGCTGGGCCACTATAGGACATTCACAGAGTTGTCCCGTAGCCACTATTGTGTTGTCTTGGCTGTGTGCTTGGGGTCATTGTCCTGTTGGATGGTGAACCTTCAGTCCAGTCTGAGGCCCTGAGAGCTCTGGACCAGGTTTTCATTAAGGATGTCTCTGTATTTTGCTGCGTTCAGCATTCCTTCAACCCTGACCAGTCCCCAAGTCCCTGCAGCTGAAAATCACCCCCACAGCATGATGCTACCACCACCATGCTTCACTGTTGGGATGGTGTTATGCAGGTGATGAGCGGTGCCTGGTTTCTTCCAGACATGACGCTTGGAATTGAAGCCAAACAATTCAATCTTCATTTCAGCAGACCGTTAAGCCTTTTCTCACAGTCTGAGGGTCATTTAGGTGCTTTTTTTTTGTCTTGCACTAAGGAGAGTCTTCTGTCTGGCCACTCTGCCATAAAGTCCAGATCGGTGGAGTGTTGCAGTGATGGTCGTCCTACTGCAAGTCTCTCTCATCTCTACACATGAACTCTGGAGCTCAACCAGAGTGACCATCAGGTTCTTGGTCACATCTCTTACCAAGGCCCTTCTCCCCCGATTGCTCAGTCGGCCAGCTCTAGGAAGAGTCCTGGTTGTTCCAAACTTCTTCCATTTAAGAATTATGGAGGCCACTGTGCTCTTGGGTATCTCCAATGCAGCCGAAATGTTTTTGTAGCCTTCTCCAGATCTGTGCCTCAACACAATCCTGTCTCTGAGCTCTGCAGGCAGTTTATTTCACCACATGGATTGGTTTTTGCTCTGATATGCATTTTCAGCTGTGAGACCTTATATAGACAGGTGTGTGCCTTTCCCAATCACGTCCAATCTATTGAATTCTCCAAATAAAGTGTAGAAACATCTCAAAGATGATCCAGAGAAATGGGATGCACCTGAGCTAAATTTCAAGTGTCATAGTGAAGGGTCTGAATACTTATGTCAATGTGATATTTCAGTTTTTAAATTTGAATAAATGTTCAAAGTTATCAAAACTCTGTATTTTGTTTTGCATTATGGGGTATGGAGTGAAGATTGATTTAAAATTATTCAAAGCATTTTTAGCATAAGGCTGCAACAACAGAATGTGAAAAAAATGAAGGGGTCTGAATATTTTCACTGTAATTTATGAAAGCAAAGTGGCTCTTGTAAAGGAGATTCTTTCTGGATTTCATTATAAAGGGACACCTGAAAATAAAAAGCATGAACATTTCAGATCAAAGCATTATGGTTTTCACTCCACTTGCCTCGAAGTAGTGATAGTCGTGGAAGAAGGGCGAGTTGTTCTCTAGTTTCCCCTGTTGAGCTTCATCTACCTCATTCTGCCATTTCTGCTCCAGTTCAGCAACACTCTGAAATAAACACACACACACACACCAAGGTAAATACTTCCTCTTCACAACACACTACATGAACAGCCTCCCACAAACTCTCTCTCCCGTTGCACACTTGTAACTGTGCAAGTCGTACTTGTAACTGTCTCTCCATTGCATTGATCTTCTTGAAGGTCTCAGCCATGATTTTGCCGAGCAGATTGTGCTCCTCTCTGTGCAGCTCTCTGTACTGGAAGTTGACCAGTGACTGCAGCGCATCCACCAGACCCAAATGTTTAATAACGCACGACACGATCACCTCCTCCATGACATCAGGACGAATCACCTCTCTGACAACAACAGACGAAGAGCAAGATATCAGCAAACATTCAGTGCTGTTAAACAATCACTTTATACTTCTAACGTATTCATTCAAAATTTGGAAAAATCAAACTATTGACTGGTAGTGGCATTACATCAGCTGTCAGCCTCCATGCTCTCTAGATATCACCGTATCAGTGTAGGACAATGAAAAACCCCAATGGCTAAACTGCTGAGGTGCAGAATCATGCGCTTACTTGATGCTGGGGCGGAACTGAGGGCGGGCCCTGCCGGACAGCTCCCTCAGGCGACTCATAATGCCCGAGGGTAAGTGTATGCGGGGCAACTCGCAGCAGGCGGCGGGCATCGGGCCGGGCGGTGGGATCAGGATGTCCGATGGATACGTGAACTCGTGCTCCTCATCGATGGTTAATGGCAGAGGGGATGGAGAGGGTGTGAGGGCGGGAGATATCGCACCATTGGCCTCAACCTGCCACTGACACCTGACAGACAACAAGAAACATTAAAATCATATATTGAGTTACATTAATACTAATTAACTTGGCATGTATTTTTATAATAAAAATGTAATATTTTCTCTCACAAATTAAAGGCAGTACCCACAGAAACTACCATGATGTATACAAACTTTACATTTAATTAGAATACATTTTTCATCATTACAGTAATCAGATTTGTTTATTTATCTTTTTGTTTTTGAGTTTTATTTTCCAGAAATAAAATGCAATTCTTTTTTTAATGATTTCAAATGTTCTCAAGGATGTTTTCATTACTTTTTTAACAATATTTAAGCAATATCACACGAGCAAGAGTGCGATATGGCCCTACGTCAGCACAGCTGTGACGGCCAATGGTTGTAGGTAATCACAGCAGTGCTGATTTTGCACGATTGCGAGTGTGATATTGCTTATATACAACAGTTAAATTAACAAGTACATTTTTTAAAATTAGGAAAAACTGAGTACGGTCATAAAAACGCATTTGTGCAAGGAACTTCTTTATTACACGACCGATCAGAATCTGCCATTGCTGGTTCAAAACAACTGATGCGTCCAAACCTTCATTAGTAATTCAAAAAGTTCACTTCAGGAATAGTATCAAGGCTTGTGCTATTGGATAAACAAGGATGTGTGTGTGTGTGTGTGTGTGTGTGTGTGTGTGTGTGAGAGAGAGAGAGAGAGATATGGAGCATGTGCTGAGGATACCTGTTGCAACACCCAAGCAGAGATGCTGTCAGCTTTCTGAAGATCAGCTTTCTCAGTGGAAAAATAGTGTCCAAGCAGGGGTATTTCTCCCTATTTGGTGGTAGCCGGTGCGCAAGAGTCGATCACTATAGAAACAGCAATGTCCTCCGCCATTTTAAACAGCAGCCATTGTGTAATTAATGAGTCTGTCTCAGCTGCGATGAGCCGTAATGCTGAAGTTGTTCATTTTAAAGCCGTTTAAAGCTATTTTCCAACTTTAGTTGTGCAGTCATAATACGAGCGATCACAAAGAGCTGTTTTATGTAAACAATGACTAACGGATTCACTTCACGTCACCTAACTGGCTCATATTACTCACAAAAATGATCTTTTTCCACCACCTGCTGGCTAACATATGTAATGTCAAAAATAAAGACAAACATTAGCTCCTAACAGATCTGCACTGCTCTTACACTTTAGTTTAGAATGAACACAAGCAGAGTGAATCACACACAGTGAAGCATCCCAGTGATGATGGTGTCAGACCATCACTGCTCATGGAACGTCTCTCGTCCAATCAGATTCGAGGACCGGAACTAACTGTTGTATATTACAGTTTAACTTATATAAATGTTTATTATAAAAAAATCATAAATGTAATAATTTTTTTTTCATTAATTGGAGGCAGTAACACAAATACTACCATGATGTATATATATTTTACCATTAATCTGCATTGCAGTAATCAAATTGTTTTGCCTTAAGCAGTAATGGGGAATTAATGAGAATTTGGGGACATAATGAACTTTATTGTCCTGAAAATATTAGCATTTTGTATTCTTATTGTTCTCGATGGTTCTCGTAACTTTTTATCTATAAACCAAATAAATTTTTATAATAAAAACAGTAAAACTGTTATAACTGTTTCATACTTCTTTCTTTTGATTCTGGACCAATTAATGACAAGAAACGACGGTTTACCAGCTACGATTTTAAGTTAATATCATCTGCATTTTCCAGCCGGGTTTTCACAAACACATTTATTGGTTCAGATATACCTTGTTTCATTGTTTACATAATTTAAAACATCTGTCTGTACAGCAGCTGACCTCTGCAGTAGTTTGGAGCAGAGCAGGTCCCGGCAGGCCTCCTCCTCTCGTGTGATATCAGGGCCGTTATAGAGGATTCGCAGCATCGCGCAGGCCAGCACTGATAAACCCAACGCTAAATCGGCCAGAAACGGCAGTCCACCGGACACATCCTCTGACGACTCCTACAAACAAAACACGTTTAACTGAGACACTTCTGAAAGAACAGCAAAGACAATTCAGGTAATACATATTTGTTAAGGGAAAATACATTAACATAGCATTCATGTGAATGGCACTTTCTGGAAAAGGCCAATAACCGATACATTGGCTGGTAGTTTTTATAAAATCAGTTAATACAATGTAAGTTCTTAGTCTTTCCTTTCGATGACGGGCACAGACATAGAGGCCACAAGAGTCCAAATTATGTCAGATCCCAAAATGTTAAGGACTGTTACATTTTTTTGTAATGGGGAAAAATCATAAAGTAGCAGGATGTGTGAAACATGTAGGACACACCTAAAAATTATGTTTAGGTAATTAATGTTAGTTTAACTCTAAATAATATCTCAATTAGTGACCGATATATCAGCCAAGCAGATTAATCGGACGATATTGGACCATTTTGTGATTATCGGCATTGGACGATAACCGTGTTTTTTTGGCGGATTAACAGAAGTGTTAACTTTCCTTTGTATCAGTTCCAAAATCTACCAATCTCTAGATTTGACAACGGAGAGTCAACGCTATCTGTTTTCTTGTTCTACATTTAAGCAAATTTGAGAAATATTGCACAAAATAAGTTTGTTTCACCATAGCAATTTAGTGTTCATCTGATCTGCTGTTGTTAAATTACATATATCAGCATTTATATCGGCCATCCTGCTCCCAATAATATCAGTATCGGCCATATTGGTCGATCTCTAATCTCAATTCAACATTGTGACTTTGTTTTATGATTTAAATGGTTGGATTCAATGGAGAAGCTCGAGAACTCTGAGGTGGGACAGACCAAAATTACAATTTAATGGGGGTGATACAGGCATCTCATGATTAAAACTAGACTTAATATGAACTTTTCATGCAAGATTAATTTTGTGTTAGATAAAGGTTTCTTACATGTATAATACATACTAGATCTCACCAAAAAAAAAAAAAAGGGATTTGTGCCTTTAATGCTTAAAGTAACAGGACACTAGTGTACCCTATTCATAGAAAATGCAGATTAATATATTTTGAGGATTCAAACATTTCATTAAATTGCAAAATTGAGATAAATTAATGTAAATCTTGTAAATTCTTTCCACCATTTTTTTTTTTCCAAAGCGAATTTAAACGTTCAAATTATAGGTAGACCGATATATCGGTTTGACCGATTAATCGGTGCCGATAGTTGCTTTTTGGAACTATCGTTATCAGCAAAAATCGAAGGTGATAGTTGCCGATAGTTTTCTCATCATTTTGACATTTCAAAATAAGAGTCCACGATGTGTTTCGGGCTTGTTTATACTTAAAAAGTCAGTGTAATGCACCAAATCTTCCTTTTTTTCTTGTTATTTTGGGAATTTTGGTTGAACAATAAACGGCATCTGAGATTTTATTAATTTGGACTCTTTGTCTGTGCCCGTCACAGTAAAGAAAAAAACAAAGAATCTTTTTTGACTTTCTATGAATCAACATTAAAAACTATCGGCCGATTAATCGGCATTTCCCACCACCTCAAGTTATTTTTATCGGCAAAATCCACTATCGATCGACCTCTAGTTCAAATCTTTCAGCTCAACAAGCCTGTGGTTTGTACCTGCGCTCGTACAGTACATGAGAAACCCCACATGGCTTTATCAGGAGTGTTGTGTTCACGGCCGCTTCTCATCTCAAAAGAGAACGTCACAGTGTCTCCTTCAACCTGAACAACCACAAAGACATCGGAAAATCTGAGAACACCTTTTATGACTGGAAGATTGTGGTTTGTTTCAAAATGCTGTATGTGCTGTCCTAAGTGTGAACAAGATTAAGAGTACTTGTTTTTATTCATTGTATGTGCTGTTAAACCATTAATAGATTAGGAATAGAACAAATTACAAATACAACGCTTAAAAGACAGTTAATGGACATTTCAATGGGATGCCACGTGGTGTTACTGTATGTGCTTCTCCTCACCTTGACCAGATCTTTGGGCCAACCCGTTCCTAAGACACTCCGACTGCCATAACCCATGGTGTTTCCTCCATACTCGCTCACTTTACGGCTGTTTGTGTTGGGCCCGGCATAAATCACCAACTGAAGAGTGAAAAAAGAATTCAACTTTTGACGCTGACTATCACCCCTGCAGTCGTTAGTTTGAATCCAGGGTGTGCTGAGTGACTCCAGCCAGGTCTCCTAAGCAACCAAATTGGCCTGGTTGCTAGGGAGGGTAGAGTCACATGGGGTAACCTCCTTGTGGTCGCGTTTAGGGGTTCTCGCTCTCAATGGGGCGTGTGGTGAGTTGTGTGTGGATCGTGGAGAGTAGCATGAGCCTCCACATGCTGTGAGTCTCTGTGGTGTCATGCACAACGAGTCACATGATAAGATGCGCGGATTGACGGTCTCAGAAGCGGAGGCAACTGAGACTTGTCCTCCGCCACCCGGATTGAGGTGAGTAACCGTGCCACCACAAGGACCTACTAAGTAGCGGGAATTGGGCATTCCAAATTGGGAGAAAAATTCCCAATTTTATTCAAATAAAAATTCAACTTCACACTTTCGATCCACTACAAAGAACTGGTATTCAACACAAACCTTGTCGTAGTCGTATTGTGAGGAGCAGCGAGGGTCAAATCGCAGGTAGAGACAGCGCGCGCCAGGAATATGCACCGTATCTTTAAATTTGTAGTTATCTCGCACAGGATGAACAGTTTCCACCGTTTTCCCAGCAGCCCATGGGGCGGGAATCTTCAAGCCGGTCAGAAAGCCAGGCTCCTCTCGCTCATCCAGAATCTGAAAACTGAATTAAAAACACAACTACATTTGATATACGCTTCAATGTTATGTATGTTTTCCTAATGGATGGACACAAAGAAGCTTGACACGTACATTGATAAGTACATTTACAAACGGTATAACGAACACACCTGTCATTTAACGAGGGTGGCTTGGATCCTTGATTCAATGACCCACTGATGGTTGGAGAGTCATCAAATAACGGTGAATGTGTCTTTAGCAGCAAAGCCGTCTGTTGGATTTAAAACCGAGCAGTCAACTTTAACAGCAGCAACTGGTTATGACTTATTAATCAGAACAAAATCTCAATATACAATACTAACATAGTGAACAAAGATTAGCGATCGATTTTATCAGACTAAATACATTTTAACATATACATTGTTTACGTCTTGTGGCTATACTTTTGAAACAATGAGTACTTTAACGTTATTTAAAATGGCCCCCATTCACTTATTTATTATTTATTAAGAATACAAGATGTGCATCAAAAAAGTCATGTGATTAAATAACCCGTTCATAACTGGACTAACCAGCGAACCAATCATTGCTCGAGTCAGCCTGAAATATCAGAGAATGTTTGTAAATGCGATTAATCGTGATTAATTCATCGGGACAACATGTAATTAATTCGATTAAAAAAAATAAATAAATAAATAAATATATATATATATATATATATATATATATATATATATATATATATATATATATAAAAAAAGGAGGGATGATTTGAAATACATTTTTGTGGTAATCAATATTATGCCACAAATTATGTTGATTGCACCTAACTTGAACCCGGAATATTCCTTTGAATAATTTCAGAGCAAACACAAAGAAACATCTTGTTCAAAACCCTCTTAATCTTTTGACATATAAGAGTTCATTGAACTATAAAAACATAATGCAAGTTTCAGAACTGAAAACTTCCTCAATAGAACAAGAGCATTCATTTAAACCAGGCTGTTGAAATGACCCGTTTGGAATTTGTGGAACTTGTGACATCACAAGGACCAAATACATCTGCACATGACTGCCTCAGCAAGACATCAATGCCTATTTATCATCATTGCACCCTTGGCCCCGCCCACTGGTGCTCATGTTCAGTCACAGGTGAGGAGGAGAGAGATGGGCCTGTCATGAGAGACTCATGTTACACAGGACACCTTCATCTGGAATTCAAAACATTTCTACACTAGACGAACAGCTTTGACCATTTTCATGCATCTCGTGCCTCGTTTAAAAAATGCAATGACAAGTTAGATCTCTAAAAAGGAGACCGCCGCTCTATTTAATTCAGCTGTGCTTATTCTTGCTGTTTTGAAGGCGTCCTGGATCATTTTTCCACCAATCTGTGCTACATTTATTTATTTGTTTGTATTTTGTAAACATGCACTAGATGGATGTCTTTGATCATATTGATGCATTTCGGCCATGCGAGCAGCACAGAGAGGTACAAGCGCAATTTTTTAAAAATTCGGCTGCTGCCACTGACTGGGAGAAACACATGCCGTTCTGTGTAAACAAACCCGGAAGACAGAGTCTGTGCTTTGGCCTGTTGAAACCAGTTGAAGCACCCAAGATAACTATATTAAGAAGGCTGCTTTTTACCCAAATGTTTAAATGTGCTCTTAGGACAAAGGTATTATTCATGAAAGTGAGGTTGGGGCATGTTGTCACATTTTTTTTTTATCAGGTCAGGTTGTCTGTGTTTTGAATGCCACAGATTTAAACTATTCATTAATTACAATATTTGCAGACCAAAACCAATTTTAAATGTAATAAATCTACCCCAATAAATATTCAGTGGAGTAAAAAATGTGACAACTAGCCCCAGTCTCCCCTATATATCTGAGACACTAAACCTAGATTAACGTCAGCTCGATTAGTCACACTAACCTGACTAGTATAGAGGACTAGTTGAACTAGCTGTGGCATGAGTGCATCAGCTAGTGTAAGGGTCTGCAGGTTCGGATGCATCAGTGAGGTTAACAGAACCGGCAGCAGGTGACCCAACATTGTGGCTTTGGTCATCTGCTCGAGTCCTCTCAGTCTACACACACACACACACACACACACACGAGAGAAAGATTTCAATGTGACTGAAAGTGCTTTATACTAATGTACAACATACAAGTAAAGCATCAGCTACTGACACTAAAACGCACCTGTTCTCTCGATCGCTGATGGTGCTGTTGATGAGGGCATTAGTGACCTGCTGAAGAGTCTCCAGCACCTCGTCACATCCAACCAGGATCTTAGAAGCCAATGACAGGATGCTCGTCTGCAACTCCTGAGGAACGAAAATTCAACACACATGTTCTTTGAAAATATAATGTAAAACAGCTACGCAGGGCAAGACATCGATAATTGCGATGTATTTATGTATCTAATTATGTACGTTTCCTTCGTTTCTCATCATGCAATGTGAGGTGTGATATTAACCAAACAAACAAACAAATAGTGGTAGACTGATTTATCGGTTTTACAGATTAGATGCTTTTTGGAACATTATTAACAAAAATCTGCAGCAGTAAATTATAATTTTTTTCTTTCTTCAGTGTTCCTTTTAGGTAAACTAGCATTCATAATGGCGGAAATCTGTGAGGAATAGAAAACATTTTTAAACATATAACCCACAAATTGGATTCAGAACTGCATGATATACCAATTAATCAATCTAATTAATAACAATCATTTGCAATTAATCACACATAAAAGTATTTGCTGAGAAAGATAATTGAAAAAATTGACGATTTCAATAAATATGTAATTAAAGTAATATGCAATATAAACCTTTTTCAGATAATTCAAATGCATTATTGTGGAAGATGAGTTAAGCATACACAATACAAAGTGGCTTTAGAAGTCAATATACGGTTTGTATAATTTCCATATCAATTGAATAAAAGTCAATTACTTGCTTACAGTGCACTGAAACTAGATGTTGGCCGATAGTGTATTTTGACCACACCGATAACTAAGGTGGTGGACAAGCAGAATAACCGATTAATACGCAGATAGTTTTTGAAATACATTTAAAATAAATGTTAATTGTTTAAAAACATATTAGTCTTTCCTTAATATACAAAGCCGTTCTAACTGCAGAATCCTCCAGCCACAGAGAAACATGGAGGAACAAAAACAAAAAACTAACGGCAAAAATCGGCATCGTTTTTTTTGCCGATAACAGATAGTTCCAAAATGTATCGGCACCGGTTAATTGGTCAAACTAATATAACCGATATATCAGTCTACCTCTAACTGAAATCCATTTAAGAATCAATTTAATCAAACTCTCACACAGGACACACTTTAAGGAATTTTAAAACAAAAGAATAAAGCAAATAAGTATCGGCACCGATTAATCGGTAAAACTGATATTACCGATATAACGATCTACCTCCAACTAAAATCCATTTAAGAAAAGATTCTGTCAAACTCTCACACAGGACACACTCCAAGGAATTTTAAAGCAAAAGAATAAAACGAAAACGGTTTCATTGCGATACTGCACAATCAAGATGTGTGACTCAATGAAAGATGAATATTTGCTGTAAAATACAGAACAACCGATCACACTATAATGAGCAGTTTATTGATGAGCAGCATTAGTTGACATGAACCATTCAGAGCACTTGTAGGGGTTTTAAAGGGGATGTTTACCTGTACCTTCATTGTTTCCCCCTGTATGGAGCTGTCGCTATCATCACTGTCATCAGGATGCAGCAGGACGGTATTACTGAGCAAATGATTCTGCACAGCCATTAAATAACGCAAGCTCGGTGATGCTACCTGTTAGCATGGACACACAAGTGATAACAGTTACATAGTGATACAACAAACTGTTTTAACTGAACACCAACAAGACAGAAGATATAGAAAAAAAGACACAAAAGACTAAAATCTTGAATAAATAAATAAAATGTACAATTTTGGATGTACCATATAAGCAGGGACCAAAATAAACACTCGCCAATCAGCCAATGCCAGTAAAAGCTGGTAAATACAATTGATGCACTTCATGTGCCTTCGCATCATTTGGGCTTAAATGTTCAAGTAATTTTTGAAAGCAAAAGCCAATCGAAGTTTTCACATATAATTCAGCCACATGAAATAAATCAACCATAAAAGGCAATTGATTTTCATACAGGCACAGTGGAAAGCAGCTTCTGGAGTTCTTCTTTAGAAACGGTTCGACATTTGGTGATGAGGAGACACGACTCGCGCACTACAGTCTTCAGAATACACTGCAACAGCTCGTCTTTCAGTCTGCAGGGAACATGGGAGAAAGTGACTTGAGACGTACGTGTGCTTTATTTGAAATAAAAAACCTCTTAGAGCAAATGTTCGTTCTACACAAGACTATTAAAGATCCTGTGAAAGATAAACTGGAGTTTTGTAGCTTTAAGTTGAACCGGTTACCTGTAGTGGTCATCGTCTTCACTACCAAAGCGGTTCTTCTGTAACTGGTTAGCGAGGTTGTTTAATATAACATCACGTAACTGAGACAAACCGCTGTTACGCTCTCCTGTGGAGAAAATCACGATTGGTTACTGTTGAATTATTATTCTCAATACTCTGTACATTAGTCCTCATATTTCTGTGAATCTTACCTTCAGTGAAAACTAACTTCAGCAGGTTGTTTAACTCCAACTCACTCTGGTACAAAGTGTTCAAACCCGAGCTGATGAGAAAAATGAGGCGGAAACTTAGAAAAAGATACATTTGCTTGAAAATTAAAACGTAATATTTTCAGATAATATTTATTCCATATTCTTTAAAATGTCTTTGATCTTTCTTTCCTCAACAGAAATGTCTTATTTAAAGCATTAATACACACACACACACACACACACACACACACACACACACACACACACACACACACACAATCAAAATGAATTAGGTTTATGATTACAAATGGCACAATTAGAAAACATTCCCTGTATTTGGTCAGTTCGGATCAGCACTTTATTTTAAGAATGTGAAATGTCAGAATAATCGTAGAGAGAATTATTTATTTCAGCTTTTATTTCTTTCATCACATTCCCAGTGAGTCAGAAGTTTACACACACTTTGTTAGTGTTTGGTAGCATTGCCTTAAAATTGTTTAACTTGGTTCAAATATTTTGGGTTTCCTTCCACAAGCTTCTCACAATAAGTTGCTGGAATTTTGTCCCATTCCTCCAGACAGAACTGGTGTAACTGTGTCAGGTTTGTAGCCCTCCTTGCTCGCACATGCTTTTTCAGTTCTGCCCACAAATCTTCTATCGGATTGAGGTCAGGGCTTTGAGATGGCCACTCCAATACCTTGACTTTGTCCTTAAGCCATTTTGCCACAACTCTGTAGGTGTACTTGGGGTCATTGTCCATTTGGAAGACACATTTGTGACCGAGCTTTAACTTCCTGTTTGATGTCTTGAGACGTTGTCAATATATCCACATAAGTGTCCTTCCTCATGATGTCATCTATTTTGTGAAGTGCACCAGTCCCTCCTGCAGCAAAGCACCCCCACAACATGATGCTGCCACCCCCATGCTTCACAGTTGGGATGGTGTTCTTTGGCTTGCAAGCCTCACCCTTTTTCCTCCAAACATAACGATGGTCATTATGGCCAAACAGTTACAATATTTATTTCATCAGACCAGAGCACATTTCTCCAAAAAGTAAGATCTTTGTCCCCATGTGCACTTGCAAACTGTAGTCTGACTTTTTAATGGTGGTTTTGGAGCAGTGGCTTCTTCCTTGCTGAGCAGCCCTTCAGGTTATGTGGATATAGGACTCGTTTTGCTGTGGATATAGATACTTGTCTACCTGTTTCCTCCAGCATCTTCACAAGGACCTTTGCTGTTGTTCTGGGATTGATTTGCACTTTTCACACCAAACTACTTTCATCTCTATGAGACAGAATGCACCTCCTTCCTGAGTGGTATGATGCTGTGTGGTCCCATGGTGTTTATACTTGTGTACTATTGTTTGAACAATTTATTTTTGAAGTCTTCACTGATTTCTTTTGATTTTCCCATGATGTCAAGCAAAGAGGCACTGAGTTTGAAGGTTGGCCTTATAATACAGCCAAAGGTACACCTACAATGGACTCCAATTAGCCTATCAGAAGCTAAATTAGGCTTGACATAATTTTCTGGAATTTTCCAAGCTGCTTAAAGGAGCAGTTAACTTAGTGTATGTAAACTTCTGACCCACTGGAGTTGTGATATAGTGAATTAAAAGTGAAACAATCTGTCTGTAAACAAAAATTACTCGTGTCATGCACAAAGTAGATGTCCTAAACAACTGGCCAAAACTATAGTTTGTTAATATTAAATCTGTGGAGTGGTTAAAAAATTAGTTTTAATGACTTCAACCTAAATGTGTGTAAACTTCTGACTTCAACTGTATATACACTGGTGGCCAAACGTTTGGAATAATGAACAGATTTTGCGGTTTCGTAAGGACATTGGTACTTTAATTCACCAAAGTGGCGTTCAAGTACCAATTTCCTGAAAAAGCAAAATCTGTATAGTATTTAAAACTTTTGGCTACCAGCGTATGTATTATTTATGAATATTTAAAGATAACTAATTATTTCATCAATATATATTGAATTATTGTTATTTGAGGGCTTTCTCAGCAAATATTATGAGTGATTAATTCCATTTATTAATCAGGATACCATGTAATTAATTCGATAAAAAATTTTATTCGATAGACAGCCCTACGTATTATTATATATTCATTTATGCCGTCTCCAGATGTTTAAACCACTTTGAAATTTTTTACTTTAAGCCCCAGAAAAAAATATCAGGATTACTTTGAAGTCAGAAACTAAAAACACGCTCATGATAAATCTGGTCTATTCAAGAAATTGTTCTGCTATTGACCCAGTAACAAGTGATCTGTAATCAAATGAAGATTTGAAAGCTTCATGTGCAGAGAGTTGTGCGGATGGGAGTTCACCTGATGGCGTGGCACACTTCTCTCTGTATTTCTGGTTGTATCTGATCAAGAGGAGCCATCAGTAACTGCCACAACAACAGTCCAGAGCGCCTGATACTGTCCCGATTCTGCTCCGAATTTGGATTGAAGAACTGGAACACCACCTGCAAGAGTTAACATCCACATTTCCAAAAAGTACACACTTTCTCTTCCAGGGAAAAAGACCTAAACATATGAAAGACTTCTCATACATTCCATTTTATGTCCAATAAAATGCTTTCTAGAATGAAGCTAAAAAGTGAAAGAAGCAAAACTGATGCAGGTATGGATGTTAAAGCTAAGGGTGAATAAAATCTAACAACACATGAAGCTTAAACAACTGACCCCACTAGTCATAAACACACCTGAAAGACGACCAGAATGCATCGGATGATGCACGTGTCACCGTTCACCATGGCCTTCTCCATGACATCACATATGGAGCTGAAGTGACACGCCTCCATGAGCTGTTTTCCGACGAACGTCCCCAGATGTAAAGTGCTGCTGGCTGCGAGCAGGTTGAGCTGGTGGATGCACATTGCGCCGACATGATGGAGGAGCTGGTTAATCACTTCAGTCGTGTCAATCATTTCCTCTGTCAAAGAGTAATAGAAAAACGAGAGGAAAACATTTGCAGGGTTCCCACTCTTTTCAAGGCAATGTTTACCAAAAACATTTCAATGTGCCCAACAAGTGTAGCAATGCTTTGGTGGACACGCTGCCTTACAGAACATTTGAATGATGGTCGTGGCAGGAATGTGTTAGCACAGTGCATCACACCCTGCTGCGGTTCACCGTCGAAAGTGCCTACACAATGGTCATGCGTGCGTCAGAACTGGACCTTGGAGCAGTGGAACAAGGTCGCCTGGTCCGATTAGTCCTGTTTTCGTTTACATAACTTGGACGGCTATTTACCTGGGGAAGTGATGGCACCAGGATGCACTGTGGGAAGACGACAAGCCAGTGGAGGGAGTGTGATGTTCTGGGCAATGTTCTGCTGGGAAACCCTGGCATTCATGTGGACATCAATTTGACATGTGCCACCTACCTAAACATCATTGCAGACCAGGTACACCCCTTCATGGCAATGGTATTCCCTGATGGCAGTAACCTCTTTGAGCAGGATAATGCGCCCTGCCACACTGCACACATTGTTCGGGAATGGATTGATGAAGAGTTTATGGTGATGCCCTGGCCTCCTAATTCCCCATATCTCAATCCGATTGAGCATCTGTGGGATGTGCTGGACAAACAAGTCCACGGCGGCTCCACCTCGCAACTTACAGGATTTACAGGATCTGCTGCTAATGTCATGGGACCTTCAGGGGTCCATGCGGTATCTGGCACCAACACATTAGGTGGGTTGACGCTGCTTTGGCGGCCCGCAGAGGACCAACAGCATATTAGGCAGGTGGTCATAATGCCCTCATCGGTGTATATATTTTTCCAATTAAATCACAGACTTTTGCAGTTTATCACACTAGGACATATTGCAAATTTGATATGATTACTTGTGCATTTAAACATGAATTTTTGTCCAAATATGTCAAATATGGTTCGTGTTTTCCACATACTACATCTGGTAACTGCAGTATAAGCAAACTCCAATTGTTGAATTCCTATCCCATTCCTTCAAATGAAGATGGCAAATAATCAGAAATACAATATTTTTACTCAGCCCCTAACCATGAGATATTAAAATCCACAGCACCACAAGAACTGTATGCGAGTAATATTTGCTGTTTCTGGCTGTGAATCATGTGAAAAATGTAATTATGAATGTTTATGTTGCAAAAACACTGACTTAAGCATTATAAATTCAACAAAAATATATATGTACAAAACAAATCAATCAAAGCATTGAAGTTTAAACATGGGGTTATACTTTCGACATTGTGTACCTTTAGGCTGTCTGCTGACGTGGCTCACGCCAAGCCGTTGGCATACATGATGAAACGCCTGGTTTCCAGGGTTACACCACTGGTCCATGTAATCACTGGAGCACGTCCAGATTAAGTTGTTAAGAGCATCATAACAGGCCCCTAAAGAAGCCGTGAAAACACACCATCACTCCTAAAACACTTTTAAAGGAGCAACATGTAACATTGAAATCAAGCGTTTAAAATGGGTCCTACAGTCCAAATTCAAAATATTGGAGAGAGTTGTTTTCCCTGCCCCCTCCTCCCTAAACTCGAAGCTCACGCGGGTTGCCGGGTTAAGGACACGCAACAGGAATGAGGAAACTGACAATGGCAAGCTTACAGCCTTACACTGTAAGTTGATCAGCTAATTTAAATGGCTGTTGCATTGTTTTCAGAGAAGACAGTATCTCAACTTAGCATGTTTCCTAAATCTCTGATAACATATTATGATACTTTTATGCATTAGTACAGTAACTATATTACATATTGCACCTTTAAATTAAATTTCAGATAAGTTTGAGCACAGAAGAATGAAAAACAAACACGTACATTTAATGTGTCTGTTTAGATCTGAAAACTTTTGTATGTTTGAAACTGGGCTCATCTGCAATAATTCTCTAAATATTGACATCCAGATGTTTTCATGATGTTTATGATCTAGACTCTATACGAATTTACTAATTTTAAGATGTTTATCAGAATTTTACATACAAACTATAACATAATGCTTTTCAGATAAACATAAATTGTCAAACAAATAACTCCGATTATGACGATTAATTGCCTGTTTTAGGGCTTTCACAATTAATTGTCATTCTTAAAGTGTACATGTATTTTATCCACCTTAAGAAGTAATTTATTCATATTTAACTTGCGATCATAATAAAATTAGGATGTATGATTTCCTTTAAGGCTTTAAAAACTTGACATGAAAAACAAAATATTTCTGAATAATAATAATAACAATAATAATAAGTCTCTCTTTTTGAACTTTAGTCTTGGTGCAGTTTACATTTACACTATTGGAATCCAACCAACATGAATAGCTATAATATTATATCATACTACATACTGAAAACCCTATAAGTTGACTCTACTCAAATGATTGAGTAAACTTGTTCCCTCAATTAAATTGAGTAATGGCGTCTCCTAAACTTGTATAAGTTCACTTAACTTGGTGTTCATTTTGCATGAACTTAACTATATAAGGTAACTAGATGCAAGTAGACTTAAATCAGATTGAAATATTGTTGTTTCTACTTAAGTTGAACCAACTCAAATTTTGATCGTACAATAACGCGGCTCAATTTATTACAAATATTATAACAACAGATTTTTTTTTTTAAGATAAATAAGTTCAAGCTGCTTGGATAACTTAAGAGTTATGAGCCCAAATCTTGACATTTCAAGTAATGTTTAAGACAACTTGATTTTTCCAGTAATGACAACATTAGGGTTTACAGTGTATTATGCAATGCGTGCATAACTTGGGACAATAAATGCGGTTATCTCAAATAACCCCGGTCAGACGTTTATTTAATGATCGCAAAAGCCACCACAAAGAACTTAATAATAATCCATTGAGAATAAAGTATGTTTACAGTATTCTTACCTAGCCCTGCGACCTGAGCTCCACGACCCAGAGAACTTCCTGGAGCATCTATGAGGTCGGCACGATTGCTAAACTGGCCATCAGACAGGTTAAACACCAAACTAGATGCCAAGACTAGTGAAGACACAAGAGAAAGAAAGGGCCCAATGTTTGTTCTGCACATAAAACACATCTTAAAACAGTAAGAACTTATTGGGCGACTACCTCAGAAAGCAACGATGTTTCTTGGCAACAAGTCTATAAATATTTTTCAAGCAGACATCTCGGTCATGATTTCCTTTGACCAATTTCATGTTTTGAATGTAGAAATGTATAGCAAGATATAAATACACTGTTCATCCAGATATTATTTCATAATTTCTGAGGAAATTCAATCAATCCAGTCCTTGAAATAAATTCCCAACGGTTTATCGCCCACTATTAATCGTTGCGTTTGATTTGGTTGTAATGAGGAAAATGAGGGTGCAAGAATGGGAGCATGATGTAAATGATCATTTTGATACTTCCAATGATGGACTTTAGTACAAAAACTGCTTGATTGACTTGTGATCTGACTTACTCTTCAGAGAGGAGAGGCCACTGGAACCACCAAACAGAGAACGTGTGGCAGAGTTGCCAGATACACCAGGAGCAGGTGTCAACATCACCAGATACGTTCCACACACATACATGGGCGTTTTCCTCAACGTTTTTATGGGCAGACCGCAGCTTGTATTAACTACTGGATCCAGAACAAAACAGAATATGATCAACACTGACACTTTAAACATTGCGGGATTACAGCACAGCGGAGCCCTGATGGGTCTTGGGTTCAAACTGGAGTGGTGGTGGTGGCGGCATAGTGGGCTAAAGCACATAACTGGTAAACAGAAAGTTGCTGGTTCGATCCCCACAGCCACCACTACTGTGTCCTTGAGCAAGGCACTTAACTCCAGGTTGCTCCGGGGGGATTGTCCCTGTAATAAGTGCACTGTAAGTCGCTTTCGAAAAAGTGTCTGCCAAATGCATAAATGTAAATGTAAACCAAATCAATCAATTAACTATAGACTCACGTTGAATAAAAAAAGGTGTCTGCTAAGCAATAAAAAAATATAGAGTATACAAAGAAAATTAATGTTTCATATTCAATTAACAGGTGTATATGTACACTTTTTATAAATGTAAATATAAAATGATTTGTCACTATGCCACCACGAGGACCTAGAGCGCATTAGGAAATTGGTATTCCAAATTGGGGAGAAAAACCCACCAAGGCACATACAATAAAACAGCATCATTACCAGACTGCTCCTCTTTGACGGGGTTGGTGATAGCGGATCCGGTGAGCGCAGCCAGCGTGGAGGAATGGGAGGCCCGGAAACGAGACATACGGCTCAAAAGCAATTCATTCAGACACTTCGATGACTCGCCTTCCTTACGCGATAAAATTACTCGTTCTTGAATTGGACTGGCCACACACACACCAGACTCGGTCTGAAAAAAAAACCTTGTTTATTGAACACTCATTAACTTAATTTATGTTTACTAACTATCACATAGATGTACCATTAATCAGTGGTATCATTGTCAATGAAAAAAGAAAACGAAATGATAAAAGAGTTTTTTATACTGAAATGAAAAGCACATTAAAAAACTGAAACTTTAAACTTATAATATTTTAGGGAAATGAAAATAAATGTGTTTTGACTATAATACTAAATATACTGAAGAACAACAGTCATTTAGTGAAAAAACTACATTAAGCTGAAAGGACAAACTGAGAATTAATAAGCAATAAAAGCTTGATTATAGTAATGTTACAACGAAGAACATCCTGAAAGTGTGACTTCATTGCAGTCACCATTTCTTTAGCACAGGTCCATACCGTTAGCTGGAAGACATCCATGAAGACAGAGTGTCCTTTCTGAGTCTTTTCATTGAGGCTAACGGGTGACCACACCCAGTAGAGGTAGGTGCCATCAGAACACAGGCGCAGTGTAGTTAGAGAGCTGCCCGCTGGGAAGTGATGGTGGGGCATTGCAATTACTTGACAAACCTGAGACAGAGACAGAGACAGAGAGAGAGAGAGAGAGAGAGAGGTAATAAAGTAAGTCGTACACCGGACGAGAAGCGCCATGTCACGTCTCGGCTAGGACACGGCACAGGAATCAAACACGGAAAGTCGATGCGGTTCAGGTGGCAGACAGTACACACAAAAGCTACCTTCATCAAGAATGAACAAGGCTAGAGTAAATTATATACAGCCTTTGATAATGAGTTTGGCCCAATTTAGCAACGGCGGCGGTGTGCGTACATTCATAGAAAACAATTGTTTTTCGAATTTTAGAACGCACCATGTCGTCCGCCAGACGCATCTGGTGTGCAACCCCCTTAACAGCTTCCATATGGGCATGTCTTCCTCTTTGGGGACTTTTAGCTCTGTGGATTTCTAGATAGTCATGTTACAACACATGTATTTACTTTGTCTACTAACAATGTCCAACAGTGTGTACACATGCATCACAGGAGTGTTATTGGATTTTCTTCTGAAGACATGGAAATTTCCACCATCTCAAATTCAGTTTTGTGTTTACTACAATTCTGTGTAGGAAATGTGTACTGCTATTAGGGCTGAAACAATTAGTCGTCGTTATTGACAACAAAAAATTTTCAACAAACATTTTCGTTTGATGTAATTTAACGTAACATGAGATCACATTAAACTGTAATGATGAAGTGTGAGAGCAGCACTGCAGCTCGTGCAAGACTGAGGAGAGGAAGAATTACACAGATCACAGATGCACTCTAAACTTTCCAGACAGCTTCAGGTGATGTAGATCACAAAGTACAAGGGAATTATACAAAAATACAAAACAAAAGCACTCTCGCCGTCGAATAAGTGGAGCTGGAGCTCTTTAAAGGAAACACCCTGACGTTACATCTTTAATAAAGTTCAAATAATACAGAAGCAGATCATGTAAATAACTACAAACTCCATAATTGGCATTTTTCTGTGCTGTCAGCGCCTCTTCTATGAGGTGCGTGAATGTCCCGATCTAAGGGGGAGAGACTGAAACTGCACCCGGCTGATGCACACTCTGTCACGGGATGCTCGTCCCAAGAGCGTACACACTTAATGCAGCCAGACTATAACGTGATTGCTCACCTTATTGAATCATAATAAATGTGTCACTGTGTGTTTCTTATCGTGAATAAAATTGGCAATACGCAGCTTTATTAATACAATAGAGTTTTGTTTTGTTTTTTCAAACATCACTTGCGTCATATTTAATCTTAAGCACGCACTCCACTGACACTTTTGCCCATTTGCTAATAATTCACTTTTGAAAAAAACTCAATTGTTTAGTGTGGTGGAAATTATGGCACGACTGTCCCAGTCGTAAATTCTGCAATGTCAATAAAAGTGTATTGTGTATTAAAATAATGTGTTTATTTCACTCTTTGTTAACATGATCATGTTTTAAAACATGTAATAATTTTTATTTTTCAAGTCTGGGTAAACTAAAATCTTTCAATTAAAAGGCATTTGTACTAGAAGTTTCTTCTATACATAACAAAAGTTTAATAATCAACTCCTGGAACATTTCCTGTTGAAGAAACAAGGCAAGTTTAAAAGCTCCAAATTTGAAAATGGCACATATACAGTTCATGCACTCAAAACCAATTTCCATAATTTAGAATTTGATAAGAAATCTATTCGGTCAATTCAAACTAAATTTGGCCCGTATCAAGCGCACCGCCACACAAAAAGTCACAATACTTTCAATTTGTCCCAACACTTTTTTCAGATGCAACAAATACTAAAAGCTAAAGTTTGGACTGTCCCAACATGGACGCCAAATGTTGTCAAACTCATGAGTTTTGATGAATTAAAATTCCAGATGGAGGTGTTCAAGATACAGCGACAATTGGGTCAAATTTGGCAATTAATATATTATTATAGTGGCTAACTATAAATCTATAACTACAAATTACAAAAGTAAAATTGAGCCATTTACAAGTATATATAAACCACAGTTTTGTACATGCACTTTATTTATCAACACTAATTTAATAGGACAGCTCCATATTGTTTGTAATGTTGTCAACTAATTACCCCAACTAAGCAAAGAAACAACTAATTAGCAAGTAAAAGTGTATATATATATATATATATATATATATATATATATATATATATATATATATATATATATATATATAAGGTATTTGAGCAATGGAAGCTGCACGTGCTACTGAGTAATGTAGTGAAATCATCACTATTCCTGCATCACATGGTCAATCTGAAGGCCTGTATGAAGTGAGTATAATGTACAGGATGACCAACTGGTACCTGCAGTGTGAAGGGGTCAAGAAGCTGACACAGCTGATGAGGTTTAGTGTCAAAAGTCGCAGGACGATGAAGCAAACAGCCACTGCTGTGCGCCAACCATCCCGCCTCCAACTCCTCATTCCGACAGTACACAAACCCCCTGTGAGGAAGTGTCGAAGAAAACAAGAGCATTTGAGCACTGAAAACGGTGAATATGTGCAGCATTCGGTCATAATATACTAAATGTAACATCTACTTATTACAAAATAATAAAAGACACTCAACTGCACAATACAACTAAACAATTTAAGATACTCAAAAACCAAAAGAAAAATACATATATATATTTTATAGTATATTAGGCAGGTGGTTTTAATGTTGTGGCTGATCGCAGCTAATTGAGTAGAGGAACTGGAAATAAAGCAGAATAATTTAAGAGACACAAGTAGGCACGATGTTACGGGTACAGACAGGACAACAGCCGGGAGGTTGAGACAGGATTATGTAGTCTAGAGTTACCTCAGCGTCCCATGCAGCCCTGAGCCCAGCTTGCTTAAGCCTTTCCCAAAAGAGTTTGTTGTGTAGAGATAGAAACCATCTGTAGCCAGACTGCGTCCCAGGTCTGTATCTGAGACACGCAAAGACAGAGAAAAAGACAGATAAGCAGTTAAGAATGCTAAGAATGAGATGCACCGAAACAAACTTAAGAGTCATGCATAAACACAAAAAAGAGTTTTGAGATCACTTCTTACGGGAATATTTCTATCGTGTTCCAAACACGCTCTAATATTGAGCGTTGAGTGGTCCAAACATCATCTGCAGCATGAAACTGAACTCATCATATTTTATGAGTGAATGCACTTAGCTGCATAGGAAAGTTGTAGGATGCTCACTTGCTCCCTATTGTTAGTGTTATATGTCTATTTATAATCTTACCTTGTTTTATATTATGTGTCTCACTGTAATGTTCTGTGTGCACTTGTTTCTCTTATTACCAAATCAATTCCTTGTGTACGAGAGAACACTCCAGAGAACACTCGACAGAACACTCGACAGAACACTCGACAGAACACTCCAGAGAACACTCGACAGAACACTCCAGAGAACACTCGACAGAACACTCCAGAGAACACTCGACAGAACACTCGACAGAACACTCGACAGAACACTCGACAGAACACTCCAGAGAACACTCGACAGAACACTCGACAGAACACTCCAGAGAACACTCGACAGAACACTCGACAGAACACTCGACAGAACACTCGACAGAACACTCCAGAGAACACTCGACAGAACACTCGACAGAACACTCGACAGAACACTCCAGAGAACACTCGACAGAACACTCAACAGAACACTCGACAGAACACTCCAGAGAACACTCGACAGAACACTCGACAGAACACTCCAGAGAACACTCGACAGAACACTCGACAGAACACTCGACAGAACACTCGACAGAACACTCCAGAGAACACTCGACAGAACACTCCAGAGAACACTCGACAGAACACTCGAGAGAACACTCGACAGAACACTCCAGAGAACACTCGACAGAACACTCGACAGAACACTCGACAGAACACTCCAGAGAACACTCGACAGAACACTCGAGAGAACACTTGGCAATAAAGATCATTCTGATTCTTCTTCTGATTCTGATATGTACAAATATTTTAGTAGTTTAAGCAGTTTCTTCACCCTTCACCAACACCGACTTGATTACGTTATTCACAGTTCGTTAAGGGAGTAGGTGGTCGCTCTGAGGCACGTTTCGTGGGCTTCGTTAGCAGCAGTTCTCTGATTGGTGACAATGGACAATGGGAAAAGTAGTTGGAATTCCACAATCAAAATAAGATTTTTAAACAACGAACTTCAAATTAGGCATATGGATGGCTTCAACTGAAGCATAAACCATAGATGAACAACCTCGTAGCTCGCAGTAGGTCTTCCTCTAAAGGTTTATTTTCTTTTCACTTTTTTCTCCCAATTTGGAATGCCCAATACCCAATGTGCTTTTAAGTCCTTGTGGTCACGTAGTGATTAGCCTCCATCTGGGTGGCGGAGGACGAATCCCAGCTGCCTCCGCATCTGAGACCATCAACCCGCACATCTTATCACGTGGCTTGTTGAGTGCATTACCACGGAGACATAGCACGTGTGGAGGCTTCACGCCATCCACCGCGGCATCCACACTCGACTCACCATGCGACCCACCGAGAACGAACCACATTATAGCAACCATGAGGAGGTTACCCCAAGTGACTCTACCCTCCCTAGCAACCGGCCACAATTTTGTTGATTAGGAGACCTGATTGGAGTCACTCAGCACACCCTGGGATTCGAACTTTGAGTCCATGTGGTCACGTAGTGATTAGCCTCAATCCGGGTGGCGGAGGACAAATCCCAGCTGCCTCCGCATCTGAGACCGTCAACCTGTGCATCTTATCACGTGGCTTGAGTGCGTTGCCATGGAGACCAAGCGCCTGTGGAGGCTTCACGCCATCCACGCTCAACTCACCACGCGCCCCACTGAGAACAAACCACATTATAGCAACCACGGGGAGTTTACCCCAAGTGACTCTACCCTCCCTAGCAACTGGCCCAATTTGGTTGATTAGGAGACCTGGTTGGAGTCACTCAGCACACCCTGGGATTCGAAGTTTGAGTCCTTGTGGTCACGTTGTGATTAGCCTCAATCCGGGTGGCGGAGGACAAATCCCTCCGCGTCTGAGACCGTCAACCTGTGCGTCTTAAGTGCGTTGCCACGGAGACATAGCACATGTGGAGGCTTCACGCCATCCACCGAGGCATCCACGCTCAATTCACCACGTGCCCCACCAAGAACGAACCACATTATAGCAACCACGGGGAGGTTACCCCAAGTGACTCTACCCTCCAATTTGGTTGATTAGGAGACCTGGTTGGAGTCACTCAGCATGCCCTGGGATTCGAACTAGCGAACTCCAGGGGTGGTAGCCACATCTTTACCACTGAGCTACCCAGGCTACTTCCGGAACCACATTGTTGCGCTCTACTCACGGTTCCAACACTTTCTGACCAACCAAATGCCATGACTTTTCCATGACTTCAACTTTCTAGTCATTTGAGATTGCTGGATACAGCTTTGTAATAATCATCTTGATTCAGGTTGAATCGTTAATGATGACATTTTTCATTTTTGGGTGAGCTATCCCTTGAAGTACGTTAAAAAGTAAACATGCCATACCTTTACTGTCGGCTCCTGGTGCACTGCTATCTGGGGTGGGCAACATGTCCTCAAAGCCCCATGACACACTGTGTTTTCCACCTAGTAAACATGACGGTGAGCCTGGACCTCCTTCAAGAAGCAGCAATCTGTAAAGGAGAGAACACAACTCAACTTCAAACTTCCTTATACAATGTGTCCATTCTCATGCAAAATCTGTTGCTTGCGAGGACTAGAATAGTTTTTAGTTCGTTCATTTGTTGAATCGTTGTCAGATATGCTATAAATGGCTATGCTTAGCATTTAAAATGTTTATGGCTGTGGCGTAAGGGGGGAGAGTCCTCTGAGATGCCCCGCCCAAACTTTGTTTCAATAGAAAATACGTCACAACTGAGAATAAAACTCATCAAGCTAATTCACAGGCTCTTTAAAGCAAAGCTGCAGAAAATATTTGGCCACACAAATCGACTAGCTGGTTAATGGATGACTTGTGGACAATCCTGACCTTCCTAAGGGTCACTCTGTTAAAAATTAAACTGGACAGTTTACGGAAAATGAAATGGTACGGCTGTTACATCTCACCTGTAGAGAACATCAGCCACTGGCAGCTGGCCCAGATCAGTCTGTTTCTGCAGCAGGTGAACAGTATGGATGAATGTTTTGAGGGAACCCCTACAAACACAGACAAGAACAATAGTACACACTGAACACACTTAAAGAAACTCATTAACATTTTAAAAGCAACTACACTAGACAACATACTCTATGCAAATATAGTCCCTTCATGTATGGGAATGGTATCGGGACATTCCTAAAAATTAGAGGTGTGAATCTTCACTGGCCTCACAATTGGATTACGATTGAAAGGGTAACGATTCGATTACAAAACGATTCTCGATGCATCACGATGCATCTTGTCCTTAGAAAAAAATTAACTGAATGAAAACATCAACATCTCCCGAACAGCTGCCTCGACGTTATTTTCTTCTGTGTTTTCCCCGTTGTGTGCAAATCAGTGCAATAATGGGCGCAAGCTCGTCTTTCATGTTGTTTGTTGGCTTGTTATCACGAATAAACTCGCCCTTTGCTATGTGCGTGGGTTTGTGAAAGAATTTCAGGATAGGCACAAATGGTCATGTGTTTGATACAGCTGGTCTGCAAACAATCGTGTTTGTGCACTTGACTTTAGTGTACGCACTTAACTCGCGTCTTTGTTTCCATATCTGTCTTTGGCGCATGCCACTGCTCTGCTGTGATTTAAACCGAACTCAGAATCAATTTTGATTCTTTTGAGAATCGATTCAGAATTGTTTCTGATTCTTTTGAGAATCGATTCAGAATTGTTCATGATTCTTTTGAAAATCGACTCAGAATCGTTCATGATTCTTTTGAGAATCGACTCAGAATCGTTCATGATTCTTTTGAGAATCGACTCAGAATCGTTCATGATTCTTTTGAGAATCGATTCAGAATCGTTCATGATTCTTTTAAGAATCGATTAAGAATCGTTCATGATTCTTTTGAGAATCGATTCAGAATCGTTCGAGTATGAATAGCGATGCATCGTTGAAACGATTTTTTTCCAACAGCTCTACTAAAAATGCTTTAATAGGGTCTTTAAAGCTTTTAAGCTTTATTTTTCTGAATTTCTTACCGACAGTTTTTTTCAATTTTATCATCAAAATGGTATCTAAATACATAATTTAATAAAAATAAAAGTAATTAATTTTTAACATAATATTGTATCATTTTCATCAAATGAAGTGCTTATATACAGACTCTCACACCACAATCCAAAATATAACACTGGATTGAATTATTTAATTTTTTTAAAATAGTGCTGTATAACAGAGCATCACAGATGTGAGATATTATATAAATAGAATATAATTATCAGTAGTAGTATAGTAAACATTACATCACTATTCAGTAATTATACAGTATATTTCTGTCACATTTATTTCCATTTAAACTGAGCTTTTATTTTGACGTAAAGCCCTTTCCGTTTCTGTGTGTTTTTCACAGTACCGGTAGTTTCTTACTCCTAGAAAAGCAGGTCACTACGTGACCTAATGTGATTATTAAACAGCAAAAGGACGCTTTTTAATTAAGTAAATATAATGTATGTGCCCAGTGCAACAAAGTGAATTAGTGCTCTGCTCGCTGTCATCCGCTACAGAGCGTGCTCCAATCATTCACAAGCGCTCAGCACATCCAAACTAAATATTTATTAGGGCTCAGTATTGCCAGCAACCTCACGATACGATACATATCACAATACATATATTGCGATACATCACAACATCATATTCCGATTTCCTAATGATTCACTCAATTTCATTCCAATTCATATTGGTATATTTCAGTTATGCCCATTTTTACTTTCAAATTAAAGAAATATGTCCAAGTATTAACATCAATACAGAACACATGCTAAAACCTGGTACTGTCTCTTTAAGAACAGGGACTTTAAAGGGACAGTTCACCCAAAAATGAAAATTCTCTGATTATTTACTCACCCTCAAGATAACCCAGATGTGTATCTTTGTTTCTTCACCAGAACACATCTGAAGAAAACTTGAAAATATATCTGCTCAGTGGGTCCTTAAAATGCAAGTGGATGAGATTTCTCATTTAACCTCCAAAAATCACAGACAATCAGCATAAACGTATCCATATGACACCAGCTGTTAAATTCATGTCTTCTAAAGCAACACGATCACTTTTGGTGTGAAAAGATATATATTTAAGTACGTTTTTAAACTCTAAATCATGCTTCCGGACAGCAGCAGGATGCCCGTGTGACGTAATTGCATTGGCATTTGAAACGCATGAGACCTGACGCACATGCAACACAGCCGGAAGATCAGCGCTGTTTACAAGTGAGGAGGAGGAATGCTGTACAGTAACTTGATTGGTTTTGGTTTAGACTGTATCTGTTTCTTTACTCACAATGGTGTGTTTGTGTGCCCATCCTGGACAGAGTCTCAACAGTGTGGAGAACGTGAGATTACGTCTGTAACAT
Organism: Xyrauchen texanus; assembly: GCF_025860055.1. Lineage (NCBI taxonomy): Eukaryota > Metazoa > Chordata > Actinopteri > Cypriniformes > Catostomidae > Xyrauchen > Xyrauchen texanus. Next base: position 61,254,144 of record NC_068276.1, read on the forward strand.
GCCAACGCGAATACGTCACACGAGAGACCGCTTGGACTCCAACCTCTCGTGAAGCCTAACGGAAGCGATGCTTTAGTTTAAAAGTACTTAAATATTGATTTCACACCAAAAGTGATTGTATCGCTTTAGAAGACACTAAATTAACCGCTGGAGTCATATGGTTGACTTCTGTGCAAACTGTCTGTGATTTTTGGAGCTTCAAAAGAGAAATCTCCATTCACTTGCATTTTAAGGACCTGCTGAGCTGAGATATTTTTCTGTTTTTCTTTAAATGTGTTCTGGTGAAGAAATAAAGTCATACACACCTGAGATATCATGAGGGGGAGTAAATGAGAGAATTTTCATTTTTGGGTGAACTGTCCCTTTAACGCAAATCGAATAGAGTCGAATGTCCCATTAGAATTATGTGTTGTTGTTTTTTTATCAACGACTAACTGTAAAGACCAAAGAGGGAATTTTAAGAGACATTATAAATGACAAATGGATAACGTGGATCTCATCTTTGGACACACCAAAGATGATCCCCTTTTCTCCCCAATTCCCAATGCACTCTAGGTCTTTCTGGTGGCGTTGTGACTCGCCTCAATCTGGGTGGCGGAGGACGAATCTCAGTTGCCTCCGCGTCTGAGATGGTCAATCCGTGCATCTTATCACGTGGCATCGTTAAGCGGGTTCACGTGGAGACCTAGCGCGTGTGGAGGCTTCACGCTATTCTCCGCGGCATCCACGCACAAATCACCACGCGCCCCACCAAGAGTCAAACCACATTATAGCGACCATGAGGTGGTGACTCTACCCACCCTAGCAACCGGGCCAATTGGTTGCTTAGAAAGCCTGACTGGAGTCACTCAGCACGCCCTGGATTCGAACTTGTGACTCCAGGTGTTGTAGTCAGCGTCTTTACTTGCTGAGCCACCCAGGCACCCTGTGAACTATGCATTTAATTAGCAATAATAAAGGCTTTAAGCTGCACAGGAACTGTCAGACTTCTGTACTCACCTCGCACACGCGAGAGCCACTAATGCAGCCGCTGCATTCTGTCTCTGCTGCTGGGTGAGTAGTGGTCGTTCCTCCCCTGCGCCCTTTAGTTCCCCGCTCCCCTCCAACCAGGAGCACAGTAACCTCTCCAGGCCGTTGAGGCAGTCTGCAGGCTCCTTGCCGAGGCTAAGCGGCTGGCAGTCGCGCAAACAGGCGAGCAGGACCTCGGCGGTCACGCCGCAGAGCGAGGGGTCGTGTCGGGTTTGCGACTGCAGTAGTGGAAAGACTAACAGCAGGCCGACGCGTGAGGTAAACGGTGCCTGATCGGAGCCCGTAGGCATCGGCGGGTGATGAGGGTGGTGATGATGTTGCAGGAAGCCCTGTCGCTTCAGGAGAGCCAGCGTCTCATCATCAGCGCCTCCGCTACTCCCTGGCACCCCTCCTTCATGCTCCTGCTGCTCTTCCAGGGCGAGCTGTCGCTGTGCACCCCACAGTCCACGCAGCGCATTGAGACGGTATTCCAGCAGCCTGGCGTAGGCGTTGCTCTGGTTTCCACAGACGGCCCGCAAGCGCTCAGCTAACTCCACTGGATTCTTGGTTTCAAAGGTCAAAATCTGTAAAAGCATAATTCAATCACATTAATAAAAACTGTGGGATTGAAAATGTATTACTGACTGTTTTCTTCTAATTAATATTTCACAGGGATGCACTAATTTGAGCATTTTTGATACGGCATCAGAGAATCAAAGGAAACAATGTGCACTGAAAGATCTCTGAAGCGACTATCCACTCCCATGATGCACTGTGAATGACTCAATCGAGTCGGTACCTGTATGTGTACATGACTGTATTTGTCAACTTTGTGATAGGGTCTCAATTTTCAATATTATTTTTTGGAACCCAATAAGGGAACATTGTTACTAAGAAATTACAGTATAATGGAAATATACTTTTATATAATATTAACATCAACAACAACTATTATTATTGTTACTATTAATAATAATATAAAACAGTACCTTTTTTTATAATATTTTCTTTAACCTTTGTTTGTTTGTTGTGGAGTTGACAATGGTCGTTTAAAGGGACAGTTCACCCAATAATGTAAATTCTCTCATCAGTTACTCACCCTCATGCCCTTCCAGATGTGTGTGACTTACTTTCTTCACCAGTACACAAATGACGAATTTTGGAATATTTCAGCTCTGTTGGTCCATACAATGCAAGTGAGAGGTGATCAGATATTTGAAGCTCCAAAATCACATAAAGGAAACAAAAAAGTAACCCATAATACTCCCGTGGTTTAATCCATGTCTTCAGAAGTGATATAAGTGTGGGTGAGAAATAGAACGATATTTAAGTCCTTTTTTACTCTAAATCTCCACTTTTACTTTCAGATGTAAAAGTGAAACTAAACATGTGCCACATGCGACTTTCATAAGTAAAAGTGTATGTATGGAGTGGTGGTGTAGTGGTCTAAACCACATAACTGGTAATCAGATGGTTGCTGGTTCGATCCCCACAGCCACCACCATTGTGTCCTTGAGTAAAGCACTTAACTCCAGGTTGCTCCGGGGGGATTGTTCCTGTAATAAGTGACTCTGTAAGTCGCTTTGGATAAAAGCGATCTGCCAAATGCATAAAAGTGAAAGTGAAGATTTAGATTAAAAAAAGGACTTACATTTTTATCTGTTTATCATCCACACCTATCATATCACTTCAGAAGATGTGGATTACACAACTGGAGTCTTATGGATTACTTTTTTGTTTCCTTTGTTATTTTTGGGTCTGATCAAAAATCAGAAAGTTCTGATCACCATTCACTTGCATTGTATGGTCCAACAGAGCTGAAATATTCTTATAAAAATCTTAATTTGTGTTCTGCAGAAGAAAGAAAGTCACACACATCTGGGATGGCATGAGGGTGAGTAAATGATGAGAATTTTTATTTTTGGGTGTACTGTCCCTTTAATGTAGCGAAATACTCTCACACACCCTTCTAAAAAACCTGGTGTTATGAGGTTGGGTCATTATAAAAATATATAATGCATGTTTGCATGTCCATTGACTTTCAGTCATGAAAAAGATTTCAAATAATCAAAAAACTCATATTTAAAAGGTGCCCTTTTAAACCCTAACCTTTTATTAAATAATATAAAATGGGGTTGTCTATATATTGTTTACACATTTTAAGGTCAATGTTCAGAGGATGCACAAATGTGAATATAGTGAATTTCCACCATGTTGCAAACTTTATTAACATGGTTTCACATGGTCCATTTAAATGTCACTGACATTACATTGTTTAATGTTCTTGTGAAAGATTTATTGAAAACAAAATGAATTGTGTGATAGATTCAATTTAGTCTGATTAGTGTTGTATGTTGTGTGATGCTATTGACACCATCTTACAAAATGCATGTTTTAGGAGAATGTGTAACTGGTCTTATTGCCACTGGTGTTACAACAACCCTTGCTTCATTCTTAAAACAGAATTATATACTAAAATAAAGAATAACAGTCAAGCTGTCCTCAATGAATAAGATTATGTCAAGATGTTAAAAGCACTTAGTGGGCAAAACTGAGCAGAATTTAACATTTAAAAATGTTGTAAGTCAGAAATATGGAAACAAAAGGCTTTTCTATTGAAGACTTTCACTGGATTTATTTAATTTATTCCACATTTTGTTATGTTGCAGACATATGCTAAAATGTTATAAATTATTTATTTATTTCACATCAGTCTACACTCCATACCCAATAATGACAAAGCAAAAAAGAAAAAAGGAAAAACTGAAATATCACATTGACATAAGTATTCAGACCCTTAACTCAGTAATACGTTGAAGCGCCTTTGGCAGCGATTACAGTCTTTTTGGGGATGATGCGACAAGCTTTGCAGACCTGGATTTGGGGATTTTCTACCATTCTTCTGTGCAGATCCTCTCCTGCTCTGTCAGGTTGGATGGGGACCGTCGGTGGACAGACATTTTCAGGACTCTCCAGAGATGTTCGATTGGGTTCAAGTGCGAGCTCTGGCTGGGCCACTCGAGGACATTCACAGAGTTGTCCCGTAGCCACTGTTGTGTCTTGGCTGTGTGCTTAGGGTCATTGTCCTGTTGGAAGGACAGCTGAACCTTCATTCCAGTATGAGGTCCAGAGAGCTCTGGGACAGGCTTTCATTAAGGATATCTCTGTATTTTGCTGCATTAGCATTCCTTCAACCCTGACCAGTCCCCAAGTCCCTGCAGCTGAAAATCACCACCACCATGATTCACTGTTGGGATGGTGTTATGCAGGTGACGAGCGGTGCCTGGACTCTTCCAGACATGATGCTTGGAATTGAGGCCAAACAGTTCAATCTTCATTTCATCAGATCAGAGTATCTTGTTTCTCACAGTCTGGGAGTACTTCAGGGGGCGGTTGCACCAGCTATACGCAAGTTACAACTTTGCCTAGTTGTGGCATAAATGGGCACCAAGTCACAATTTACGAATTAATAAATATGGGAACGTTGCACCATTAAAACTTAGGTAGAACGTAACCTGACATATAAACTAAATATATACAGAAGCCTCCGACCAGGAGTAATGCATGGAATAATAAAGCAGACTCATTTAATGACATATATGAAATCATATAATGCGTAACAGGCTTCCTTTTAACATATATGGATGTTGACAATTACACTCGTTTACATTTACGAGATAGAAAAAAAAAAAACAGACTTTTAAGCGGCTCTTCAGCATGAAACCGATCTAACGGTGCCATTTTCAGGGTGTGTCGCCCGGTGTCAAGTTTCAACATATTCATATATATATATATATATATATATATATATATATATATATATATATATAGGATATTAAATTAACAAAATGTCTATTTTTCCAGCCTGTTGTATTAGCATTTATACATCACCCCTTATTTATTTTAGATACAGTTCCTATATATTGTTATTTACACAGGGCAAATACAACATTTATCATATCTACTTTTATTACGCGTCATATTTATTGGGGATATAATTTATTACAGCTGACAGTTACACGAGCAAACAAGGTTTGAACATCAACCGTAACGAGATAAAACTGAAGTTCACAAATTTTTAACAGTTCTGTGTACAAACTTGAAGGCTTTTAATTGGATAAATACAAGTAAACATCATATTATGCGACTACGCATTACTTAACAGAGAGCTTATGAGCTACTAGTTAAGTCTTGCCTTAACAGGTGGTGCAACCAAATTAAGCACAGACTAAGTTACAAACTAACTAGTAGTTACTAAGACCTTAGTGTGAACTTTACATCCCAAATTAAGTGAGAACTTACACACAGCTGGTGCAACCCTACTTGAGGAGAGGCTTCTGTCTCGCCACTCTGCCATAAAGTCCAGATCGGTGGAGTGTTGCAGTGATGGTCGTCCTTCTGCAAGTCTCTCTCATCTCCACACATGATCTCTGGAGCTCAACCAGTGTGACCATCAGGTTCTTGGTCACCTCTCTTACCAAGGCCCTTCTCACCCGATTGCTCAGTCGGCCAGCTCTAGGAAGAGTCCTGGTTGTTCCAACCTTCTTCCATTTAAGAATTATGGAGGCCAATGTACTCTTGGGAACCTTCAGTGTAGCCTTCCCCAGATCTGTGCCTCAACACAATCCTGTCTCTGAGCTCTGCAGGCAGTTCCTTTGACCTCATGGATTGGTTTTTGCTCTGATATGCATTTTCAGCTGTGAGACCTTAAATAGACAGGTGTGTGCCTTTCCAAATCACGTCCAATCTATTGAATTTGCCACAGGTGACTCCAATCAAAGTGTAGAAACATCTCAAAGATGATCCAGAGAAATAGGAGGCAAAAATCTGTTTTTGCTTTGTCATTATGGGGTATGGAGTGTAGATTGATGGGAGTCTGAATGCAATGTACTTGTTTTGTTTTTTATTAAATAATGTGAAGTTAAATATGTAGCTTTTTTTGTTTCTTTACACATAAATGTGTACTCACAATCAATTCCACACACTGAGTTATAGATATTCTATATGGTATCGGATCTAGGGATGGGCACGAAGGTTTCCCCTGTAGGCAGTACCACCACGTACGATGAGAAACAGTGCTGAATCGTTTTGTCTGCACACACCATCTCATTGGGCGCAAGCCCAAAATGTTGATGTTCAAGTCTTCACAGCCAAATAATGATTCAAAGACGCTGTTTGTGTTTTGCTGATTCTTTAATAAGAACAGCGACATCCTGGACAACATTTAAGTCCCCATAAGACTTACTTCCTGAAGTACAAGATCAAGAGAATGATTGCATCAATACAGCTACAATGAGTGTGGGCTTATTCTCTCAGCCGTGCCTGAACACCAGACAAGCGGCCTGACCTGTTACTACCACTGTCAAAACAGTACCCCAGAAGACGACGGATTGAAATGTTGAGTCTCAAAAACAGGTCCTTCACACTTATTGAACAGCGTTTCTGCAGTAGTGCATTTATAAAATCCTAAATGACAAATGTGACTCAAGATTACAGTCAACATACAGAAGACTGCAAGAAAACTGCTCTGAGTGGTGAAAGTTGTGGTGGTGGCGTAGTGGGCTAAAGCACATAACTGTTAATCAGAAGGTTGCTAGTTCGATCCCCACAGCCACCACCATTGTGCCCTTGAGCAAGGCACTTAACTCCAGGTTGCTCCGGGGATTGTCCCTGTAATAAGGGAACTGTAAGTCGCTTTGGATAAAAGCGTCTGCCAAATGCATGAATAAATATAAGTGCTGGTGTCTGTTTGTACAATCCGCTGTCAGTCCATAGAAATCACCGCCTGAGGGTTTTTTCTCTGAACACAGTGCGCAAACTGGGCTATAATCTCGTTCTGGATTGTGTTGCTCATCCAGTTGTCTTCTCATCACCCACTCTCTTTCCATCTGTAGATTGCAGGTCCGTTCCAGCATCAACTTGCCCAGCACACCGTCATCAGTGGCGTCAACTCTTAAAGATAGACCCTTTCGTAGTCTGGTAAGCATTCTGGCGGCATCTTTGTAAATTGGTGATTTTTTTGTGCCAAGTAAATTTTGATGTGGCTTTACGCCAGTTGGAAAAGCCTCCGTCCACAAAAAGCCCATCCATCTGCCTCTGCTGGTAAGATACGTTACGTTTTTGCTCTACGGCTTGGCGGCATGCGAAGCAAAACACGCAGTCCATCTTCACATCATGTCAAGTTTTGTCTTCAAAACTTATGCTTGGAAAATCATGGTTATGTGGTTGACAGCGCTGCGTTAATGTTCCTACCACTCCTGATTTTGTTGTGGTGTTGATGAGATTTGCAGAGGCTTAAGTGTTGACATAGTGCTGCTGGTGCTAGCATTAACATCTCGCTCACTTGCGGTTCAGAGTAAGCAGCTCGAGTGAGACCATTGTCAACAAAAGTGCTTTCAGACTTGGATTCCTAGTTCCTGTAGCATTGGTTATAACAGCCTATGATATACAGCTCTGGAAGAAAATAAGAGACTACTGCAACATTTGTATTTATTATTTATAGGTATGTGTTTGAGTAAAATGAACATGTTTGCTTTATTCTATAAAGTACTGACAACATTTCTACACAGCCAGGTCAATCAAGGAGTGAATAGAAGAGCACTAGATCAAGACCCTGCCATGGCCAGCCCAATCTCCAGACCTGATCCCCCCCCCATTGAAAACCTCTGGAATGTGATCAAGAGGAAGATTTTGACCAGTTGTCATTTTCTGCAAATAAATGCTCTAAATGACAATATTTGTATTTGGAATTTGGGAGAAATGTTGTCAGTGCTTTATAGAACAAAACAAAAATGCAAATTTTACTCAAACACATAACTATAAAAAAATAAATCCAGAGAAACTAATAATTCTGCAGGGGTCTCTTAATTTTTTCCAGAACTGTATGTACATACGGTGTATGTAAATGTTTATGCCATCCTTTGAGTAAAATGTGTTTACTTTGAGCACTCGAGCACAAAAACTTACCAAAAAGCCCATCCCTGAAAATAAACAGTAACAAATTATCTGCGAAAATATCGGCTGCAATTCCATTATCGGTGTGATAATAGTATTTCGATTTTCCAGGTTATAGGCCAATAATATATTGGTCGCCGATATATCATGCATCCCTAAATAAAAGTAATCAAGTGGTTTAATCCATGTCTTCAGAAGCAATATGAGAGGTGTGGGTGAGAAACAGATCAATATTTCATATTACTATAAATTCTCCACCCTGGCCAGTAGGTGGCGATATGTACGAAGAATTAAAATCAACAAAAACTGAAGAATGTAAAAGTTGTAATAAAAAATGTCTTAAACATTGATCTGTTTCTCACCCATATCTATCATATTGCTTCTGAAGACATGGATTAAACCACAGATTCCTTTTAATCATACTTTGTGCTTTTGGAGCTTCAAAGATTTGGCACCCATTCACTTGCATTGTGAGGACCAACAGACTTGAGATATCCTTCAAAAAATCAAGGATATTGATTAAGATATTGAAAAGAGAATTGTCATTTTCAGGGTGAACTGTCCCTTTAATATGATGTTTCAGATTTATTAAAGTGCAACAGAAAAAACACAACATTTGTCAACAATTGCAATTTTATTGTTTTGACCAAATTGTGAGGCCTAGTTTTAGTTATTTACATATACAACTAGAATGCACTGACCATCAATAGTGACCCTCCTAATCCACCCACTGTCTGTGCCATTATAATGGTACTAAAGCACGTTCCTTTGCCACCAACAGTGCTGGGTAAGTTACTTTCAAAAGGTAATTAATTACATCTTCTACAGTGTAATTAGATTACTGTACTAATTACTCTGTCTGAAAAGTAATTGCATTACTTTATTTACTTTATTGTAATTGCATTACTTATGTCTATACAAGGATAGACATAAACCTGTTCTTTTAATTCTTTCAAATAAATCATATAAAATCAACTAAATTATTCATGACCTGGCCAAAGAATTTAACCCTTGTGCGACCTTCCGTATATTTTTGTCTTTTTCATTTGAGTTTTTTTCGATCGTTTTGGCCGCGTTAATGCCAATGGCATACATTTTGCCAAAGGTGTGTATTTCTGGGGGGAATTTTGATATTTCAACCTCAGTTCCTATAATACACTTATAATACACTGTGTACACACAATAGTGACACTCAGGACCTTCATGACAAAAATGTCCCCATTGAAACCCATTAAAACGGCAATATTTGATCCCAGTGACATTAAAGCATAAAATCATGAATTTTTATGATATTATGCTTTCATTACAGATCCCTGGCTTCACATGTGGCTACAAAATATTTTTTTTTTTTATATTTTCCATTAGATGTGCCATTTTTCTCATGTTTAGCCTATGGAGCAAATACAAGCTTTCCCCCTATTCTCTGTTTGATGTATTATAGAGCGCTGCAGGACAATTGAATACATGATGCAGCTAAAATTGTGTGTGTGTGTCGGTATGAATGTCAGAGTGTGTTTTGGATCATTGTATTGAGAAGTGCGTGTGTGTGTGTGTGTGAAAAACATATGTGGCATTATGTAAACAAACTGGCATTTAAAGGGTTAGAATTCTGAAAATGAAATAATATTTGATAGTTATGATCAGGACTGATGTTGGTTAAAAAAAATTATCTTCTTGAAAGTGGAAAAAAATAATAATAAATAATATTTTTCTGGCAGTTTTTTGACATGGACATGTTTTGCCCATGTACACTTTCCGTCTCACACAGTTGTGCGAGCACAGCTTTGAAAGTATACCTCATGCGGACGAGCGTGAATGGACGAGCTTACAATTATTACAATTGCTTTGTAATACGCTACCAGACATTAGAGGGCACACCGAGTCGTGTCATTTACAGGACATCCACTCTGAAGGATGAAGAAGAAAAACTGAGGATTTGCCATTACAGGAAGCAAGAACAACAACAAAACGATGAAGGATATGTTCTTCGGCTACCGCTTGACAGTACAACTGTGCGTATTGCCACCTAGTGGACTCCTCAATCTCAACAGTCAACCTTGTGCACGCGCATTTGTCTGCGCGGACAGAAAAATCAGGCTGTGCGCGGACACTCCTGATAACGAAAATAACGTCACGCTGTGACGTGGACTGTGGACAGGCGAAGTATACTTTGGCCTTAAGGGCCTCTGGGTAAATTTTTTATTGACGCACAAGGTTTAAGGGGGCAGCGTTAAATTAGAAAACATACATTTTACCATTAGATGTTGAATTTTGATTTTAAATTAACTTTTGTTTTATGTAGAATTGTGCTGTAGTCTATACAGTATGTAACGCAATTACATCAGAAGTAACAGTAATGAAATTACTGAAAATTAAAAGTAATCCTTCAGATTACTTTTCCAATGAAAATTACTTAATTACTTAGCAACACTGGCCACTAAAACATGTTATGTGTTATTTTAGATCTGTATAATTATTGCAATGCGTTTGTGAACGGTACATTGCAAGGAGACTCACAATAATCCAATATCGATCGCTGTAGTTGTACTATTAATAACATTTTACCGTCAAAAACACCGACTTAGCATGTGTGCTAAGCTAAGCTAACGCGTCAAACCCCCAGAATGCCCTAAAGCACAAAACCTGCCGGATAGATCACAATAACAAGCTCAAGACGGCGTGTCACGTTAATAGACCTCGTTAAGGTTACCGGAGCTTAGTCGGTATTTGTTGACGTTTGTGTGTATTTGATGCAGCTCGAGACGGTCCTCGCGTGCTAGTAAACAAACATCAGTGACAAGCGCACAGTGCATGTTCTAATACGCTTAAATACATTATTTACTTTTAGAATGACGATCAAAACTCATTATTAATTTCGCTTGCCTTCCCAAACGCCCGTGTTGGCCGAATATTTCGGAGTCCCTGCGCCGTGTTAGCTTGACACCACGATTAACTAGTTGAAGTTGACGGATAATCTCACGGATCACAATACATATGATCGTTTAAACAAATAGATGGAATAAATACACACCTCCTGCTCACATTCGCCTTGTTCGGACAGCCCGATCTCACTGGGCAACTCTGCCAGGTCCGTGACCCGAATGAGTCCATCGTGAAGGAAAATCGTCTCTTCTTTCACTGACAGCCACTGGGAAGAATCCACGGCACCGGATCCCATCTCTCTCTCCGCCAAGAAACAGGACAAAGTGGTCAAACATCAAAATTCAGAGCGCGATGGGGTCCAAAATTCAGTATGAGCCGGCGACAAACGCTCTAGTGCCAGTAAAAACGCATCATCAGTGCGCGTCAGATGTACGACGCCCATGCGAGGCCTCGCGGAGCTCTTCGGTTACCGCTGCAGATCGATTCGGCAGCATCCGCACATTTCAACGGACTCGGGTGTTTTCGGATAGGTAGGTGTGACACTGGGAATCGGGTGTTTTCGGAGACTCGGGTGTTTTCGCAGAGGTAGGTGTGACACTGGAACTCGGGTGTTTTCGCAGAGGTAGGCGTGACACGGGGACTCGGGTGTTTTCGGAGAGGTGGGTGTGACACTGGCACATATGTATGTGTTTCCTCTGTATTTCGACGTAAACTTGCCACAATTGCATCCATCTTAAATTTGGTAATTTGGAATGTACTCGAGTCATTCCATAAAAGCAGTAATCAGAAATCTGATATATTAATTTGCAATTAATTTGTTAAACATAAATTAAATATTCATATGTGGGTTTCACTTAAAGAAGTGACATACATACATGGAACATATTTAAACAAAATACTACAAAACCGTTTTTATATGTAATATTTAACCAAATACTATCACGTACTTTCTGTAGGTGCTCATATGAACTTTAATATATATATAAAAAATTATATATATATATATATTAAAAAATATATATATACATATATATATATATATATATATAAAAAATAATATATATATATATATATATATATATATATATATATATTTATATATATATATATATATATATATATATGTATAGGCTATATATATTATATATATATATATATATATATATATATATATATATATATATATATATATATATATATATATATATATATATAATTTTGTGTGTTGTATTTTTTATATATATAATTTTAAAAGCCTATATATATGATTTCTGTATGGGATTTGTGTCTAGAACCATTGTTGGGTAAGTAACTCTAAGAAAGTAATTAATTACTAACTACTAATTACATCTTCTACAGTGTAATTAGATTACTGTATGTGACGAGGAGGAGGGTGGGGCCGGGCCATGACTATGCACGCCCTGCCCCCAGTCGGGCTAATCAGCCGAGGAGAGGGATAAGTGTCTCGGAATGCGGCAGTTCGGGAGAGAGAGCCACATGCAGCTGCAGTGTGTGCGTTTATGTTTCATGTGTTTTTGTTTTCATTAAACATTATTTTGACGGCTCAGCCAGTTCCTGCCTCCTTCTTTCCCAACTTTAACCATGTTACATTGGTGCTGAAACCCAGGAAGGAGGAGGGATGTGCTGTCTTGGAGTCCTCCCACTACCAGCCTACCCAAAGGAGCAGGCCATCCGCCGGGGGACAAAGGAGGAATTGCTCAGGTCCGCCCGGGAAGGAGGGGCTGTCGTCTGCCAAAGATTTGGGAGTGGCTGAGGGGCGGGCGTCGACAGCGTATCTGGGCTCAGGCGACAAGGTTATTCCTCTCTGTCTCTCGCGGTCTCTCTCTCTCTCTCTCTCGCTGTCACTCTGCTTTGCCCTTTCCATCTCCTCTCCTCTTTTTTTATTTCTTACCTCCCCTCGCCCCCCTCCCCAGCCCTAGGTCCAAACACAGTTGATTAAAGAAAACGTAAAATACATATACGTTTAAGATGGATGGATGGATAGATTTTTTTATATGTCAAAAGGCCTCCTATGTCCCATACATATATATTATGAATGTAAAAAAATTTAAACAAAAAAACTGGACTCCGCTTCAAAAAGAACGGTTGATTGTATCTTTAAATATTCATGTCCAAGTGCCCCCAACTGATGAAGTCTTGATGAACTATCTGAATCTTTTGGTAGAACATCCCTCAAACCCCACTACTTCGGTCTCTAGGCCCACAATGTCCTAATTCTCACCCAGCTTTGAAGAGACTTTATTTACTTTTTTTTTGTACAAATGCTGCCAACATGGTAAGTTATATAACCATTAAAAATATATATATTATGTAATTTCATAGCCATATGACTACTGACACCATGTAAGCTACATATAATTATCCAGACTTTTGCTGGGTAGGAACTGTAGAGACTGGAGCTCTTGGAACATTAATTGAACACCCCCGCACTAGGGGACTCAGAGGGCTTAGAGGTCAAGGCACTAGGGGACTCAGAGGGCTTAGAGGTCAAGGCACTAGGGGACTCAGAGGGCTTAGAGGTCAAGGCACTAGGGGACTCAGAGGGCTTAGAGATCCAGGCACTAGGGGACTCAGAGGGCTTAGAGGTCAAGGCACTAGGGGACTCAGAGGGCTTAGAGATCCAGGCACTAGGGGACTCAGAGCGCTTAGAGGTCAAGGTACTACATTTACATTTACATTTATGCATTTGGCATTTATCCAAAGCGACTTACAGAGCCCTTCTTACAGGGACAATCCCACCGGAGCAACCTGGAGTTAAGTGCCTTGCTCAAGGACACAATGGTGGTGGCTGTGGGGATCGAACCAGCGTCCTTCTGATTACCAGTTTACCAGTTATGTGGTTTAGAGGTTTAGAGGTCAAGGCACTAGGGGACTCAGAGGGCTTAGAGGTCAAGGCACTAGGGGACTCAGAGGGCTTAGAGATCCAGGCACTAGGGGACTCAGAGGGCTTAGAGGTCAAGGCACTAGGGGACTCAAATGGCCTAGTGGTCAAGGACACAAAATAACGCATTCAAAAAATGTACGCAGTTAATCGCACCATAATACGGAAGATTCCTGAGAAATGCTTGTAGTACCACCTATTTACTCCAGAGGGCAGTAAGTGAAATTTCAGCTGTATGAGCAACACACAGTTTAAACAGTGAAGAAAACACTTCAGTAGCAACAACACAAACATGAGTTACATTCTTGTGTTCAAAACACTTGAATGAGCACAAATTAAAACTAAGGGATCTCAAGATGTGTTTAAATATTGAGTATTAATCTATATTTAACGTGAAACAGTGAACTAAAAATATTATGTTTATGACGCAACATACCCAAGAAGCTACACAAGCATGTCTGATGCAGGTGTAAATTGACAGGTCCTTAAACAAGCCCTCATAATAAATCTCCAACTGATTGATAAATTCACTTGTGTAATGGATTACTGTGAACTGTGTGTCAATGATTGACTTATGATCAATAATATGGAAGTAAACAATACATTGTATTCTAAAGCTGCTTTTTGTATTATCAATGATTAACTCTTCTGTCACAAGAATGTAATGCATTTTAATTATCTGATTATTTTATATATATATATATATATATATATATATATATATATATATATATATATATATATATATATATATAATTGTTAAATATTTAAAGATATCTATGTATAATTATATATTGATATAAATATGTATAATCATTATATAGTGAATTATTGTTATATGAGGGGCTTTCTCAGCAAATATTTGTATTCGCGATTAATTAATCGGGACACCATGTAATTAATTTGATTAAACATTTTAATCGATTGACAGCCCTAATATATATATATATAGTCCCATGGGTTCAGATGACAAAGAAATGTAGGATACATTTAAAAAGTTGTTTACATATTTACTAAAGGGGCTTTTACACTGGACACAATTTTAAAAGCATTGTTTTGAACTTGACACAAAATGAGAAATGCAAAAGGAGACTGTTTGAAGAATAATTATGCTGCTATTTTACATGCAACAACAGGACAAAAATCAAAAAGGATAACAGAGGGGCCTGAGTAGCTCAGCGAGTATCGACGCTGACTACCACCCCTGGAGTTTTGATTTCGAATCCAGGAGTGACTCCAGCCAGGTCTCCTAAGAAACCAAATTTGCCCGGTTGCTAGGGAGGGTAGAGTCACATGGGTTAGCCTCCTCTTGGTCGCTATAATGTGGTTCTCGCTCTCGGTGGGGCGTGTGGTTGTGCCTCCACATGCACTACGTCTCTGCGGTGACGCAGTGCTCAACAAGCCACGTGATAAGATGCGCGGACTGACGATCTCAGACACGAAGGCAACTGAGATTCGTCCTCCACTACGCCACCATGAGGACTTAGGGCATATTGGGAATGAGGCATTCCAAATTGGGGAGAAAAGGGGAGAGAGAGAGAGAGAGAGAGAGAGAGAAAGGACAACAGAAAAAGTTCCATAAAAGTATCAAATATGTAGTTAATTTGTCTTGCGCAATACATTTTCTCTCCTCTATTTGGCTGCAATGGCTGTTTGGCTGAAATGACGGTTCCTCTGTTAGTCTCAAAAATCACCCTTTTACGCCATTTCAGAGCAAATCCACATAAATATTGTGAAATACAGTATATGGTGGAATTGCTGAAAAAAATACTATGTAGACCCGCCCCGAGCAGGATTCGAACCGGCAAAGGGTACAACCCCTAGCATCAGTTGCTAGCGCGCCCTTTGGGGCCAGGGGACTGAGGTTTACACATACCGCACAGCTATCACAAACCAGCTGGCTCCCGTCAGACATAGATATCATTTTTTCCGTTATATTGCCCAGCCCTGCCAGCATGCAGCCACAAAAAAAATAAACACATTCTAATTTGAGCAGCTGGCATTTAGATGCCTCCTGTCCTTTAACTGATGTATCTGTTCTTTCAGAATTGAGCAGAAATATATTTTTGGCATTCAAACTGTTATATCCATAAGTCACTTGGACATTTTAATCTGGTCTAATGGAGACGTGTAAACAGTGTGTCATCAGTATAAAAATGGCAGCTAAGTCCAGGTTTCCTATTAATACCAGAGAACATATTAGAGCAGCGATAAAGAACCTGTGATGACCTCAGCTCTGTGGCATTCCAAACATTACTTGCCTTAAGTCATATAGCCCGTCATTTACAGATGTACAGTCATATGAATCTGACACATAAGCCCACAAATACCAGTTATGTTTTTTAAAAACAAATTCCAAAATAATGATCTGTAGTGTTGGACGCAGCATGTAGATGTACAGAAGTACACCATGGATAAACATTTCTGACTCAAGGGCGTAGCTTTGGCTTGAACATTGGGTGGAAGCCCCATAACCCCCCCATGGTATCTACGCTCCTGTTCTGACACACCAAATATGTTTCTAAAAATATATTTGATCATATCTGTGGTGGGAGAGAATATTCACTGGGCAAGTAAATATCTGGCCCTAAAGAAAAAAATCTTTCTTGTTGAATCTTGCAGAATGATCAACATTGATCCTAATCAGTCATTTTTGTTATATATGTGAATGTTCACATCTTCAACATGTAAGATTAAATTCACAGTAATGACAAGACTTGATAAAGAAAAGCTCTCTGGCAAGCGCTTCAAATTAAGTTGACTTTCATCCTGCAAGTAAAACTAAACATACCCCGCTAAATTACACTTCAGGTGAGAGTTATATACAGTAATATACTTGAAGCCAAATTTCTGTCTGGCATATAAAAATAATCAAAAACAATGGCCTCAAGGGTGTAAGCTGTTACCTCCACCGGTGATCTTTGTAGGGTAAAGCCATTTATGAAGCATATTTACCAGGCACAGCCAACGAAAAAAAAAACATAAAAGAGTTTAAGAACTTATAATACTCACATATTGCATAAAACACATTTCAATTCATAAAAACCAAAATATTACACAAAATACCTATAAATGTTGACGGCTTTGATTTGCCATCAACCACATTTTTAAAACCACCATGACTTGTTATATCTTTTAATACTATAGGAAGTCTATTAAAGTCATGGGTTCCTCTAAAAGCAAAGGATAATTGACTGAA
The DNA here is from genome assembly GCF_025860055.1 of Xyrauchen texanus. NCBI lineage: Eukaryota > Metazoa > Chordata > Actinopteri > Cypriniformes > Catostomidae > Xyrauchen > Xyrauchen texanus. The sequence goes on from NC_068276.1 coordinate 61,271,090, forward strand.
CATACTTTTTCTCAATGGTATGTCACAATCACCCCTTGCACCAGCTCTTGTGCACCTTCCTGTTATTTTATAAATGTACTCCTTGAATATGGGTGGAGCAACCAACATTAAATCAGCAAATCGTATCAGATGTTCTCAGCTTCAAGTTTCAGCAGGCTTCAGAATGGACTTACATGTTTGTGTAGTCATGCAATATGTATGAAGAATCATAGCACTCATGAATAACACCGCTGCATCTTTTGTCGAACTGTTTCTAATGAATCTAAAGTTGGCTAGATTCACTGTATTCACAACTTTCTGCACTTTTTTAAAAGAAAGCTGAGAATCATTTATTATTCTTAAATATTAAAATTCTTGTACTATATCAAGCTTCTGTCCCTGGATATATACTTCTAGTGCAATGTCAGAATTTGCTCTTTTTGTAAAGAACATACATACTGTTTTCTTGGCATTGAGATGCAAACATGATTTGGTAAACCATTTTGAAACTTGAACCAATGTGTTTTGCATGTATGTAAATAACAGCATCATCAGCATACATTTGACAGGTAACATCCAAAAGACTATCATTTGGAAGATCATTAACATACAAACGGAACAACAACGGACCTAAAACAGACCCTTGCGGAACTCCAACATTAGAATCTAAATATACGGAGTGGTGGTGGCGAAGTGGGATAAATCACTGAACTGGTAAGCAGAAGGTTGCTGGTTCGATCCCCACAGCCACCACCAATGTGTGCTTGAGCAAGACACTTAACTCCAGGTAAGTTAAGGAGTTAATAAGAGTGTCTCTGTAAGTCGTTTTGGATCAAATGTGAAATGCATAAATGTAAATATTCCGATGTTGTGTTGCACACTCTTACACACTGTTTTCTATTCTCTAGCTAAGATTTAAAACACTTGATTGCACCAACTGAAAATGTTCAATTTGATAGCCTAGCAAGTAATATATCATGATTTACAGTGTCGAATGTTATTTTTTAAAAATCAAGAAATATCTGTCTGTAATTACAAATGTCTGCGTGATTTCCAGATTTATAAATCGGTGTGACAACTCCATATTTCCATAATGTGGGAAAAATTCCATGCGTTATTGATAGGTTCATGACCTGAAAGGACATTGTGACAGGGCGGAGGGCAGGGCCGGGTTGTGATTATACACACCCGGTTATCAGGCTAATCAAGCCTCCGAGAGGGATAAATCCCGATTGCGGACGGTGGTGCGACGAGAGAGAGATCATTAACGGACATGTCCGTCAAGTGTAAAGCAGTTCAATGAAAAGGTGGAGGCGAGAACCGGCCTGGAGATATTGAAGGGTGAGGGTCAAAATCCCTTGGCTCTTCAGATATATCAATACATATATATATATATATATATATCCTATATATATATATCCGATATATATATATCCGATATATATATATATATATATATATATATATATCCTTTTATATCAATATCTATCTGTATTCTGTTGCTTAACTTCTTTAATAAAGTGATGAATTAACTATATGCATGATCACATAATCAATTCTATTTTCTTATGCATAATTGAAATATACTTTGAATCATATGTGTGTTGAATGTTAATTAGTCTCTTTTAGGAACATTCCAGAGTCTCTCTGTCCTGCACGTCGGCTGAAGGTCTTTTGGGGGATAAGCTTATCTGTGATGCTCTCCAGCCTCTCAGGGGAGGGGGCCGGGGGAATGCGTTAAACATGTGTTCCAGATGTATTCTGTGTTTGATTGTTACCTTTCCATGACTAATTATATGGTTTTAAGTCCTATGTAATAATACCTGAATAGTAGAAGTGTGATTTTCTCTTATTATTTCTTTAGGGAAGAAATGTATGTTATTTCAACCCTCTCCTCTGCCCGAGGAGTGAATATTTTATCTCTCTGTTTTGGTTCAAATGGCCTGATAATGTTGTGCTCTGGCTCTCTTGTGCCCAGAGAAGAACTGTCGCTTGTCAGTGTTTTGTGTGTGCGTTTGACCTTCTACACAGTTTTTGAACCCAGGGATGCACACCAGGCCGACTCGAAGACGCCCCGCGACCATCTGCGAGGTCAATTCAGATGTAAATCTCGGGCTCGGACGACAAGTGCGCTGATTAATGTTGATAGGCCGCATAGCTGTCTATATGTTGTGACTTTATGGTCTTTTAGCCAATCAGGAGTAATATAATGGAATGTACGTCCTTGCAAATGGTATAATTGATGTAAGATTTTGAGTAAGGTACGAGTTGGCTTTCGATCTCCTCGTGAGACTTTGCCGCTGGCTCTACCAATTTCACTGCAGACTATACTTCAGTAAATTTTTGACTCTTTTAATTGAACTTCTCGACTCCTGGTCTTCTTTCTCCATATCTGGTCCGGATCATAACTGTTATACCCCTAACAATATAAACAATATTTTAATGATCAACTTAAACAAAAGACAAACACACACACGATCTCTCTCTCGTCGCACCACCGTCCGCAGTCGGCCTTTATCCCTCTCGGAGGCTTGATTAGCCTGATCTGACTGGGTGTGTATAATCACAACCTGGCCCCGCATGACCACGATGACACTGTAAAACAATATTAAAAATTCTATTTAATTTACAGTAAAAAAAACCATCATAAACTTGATATTAACCTTCTGAAAGTGTAAAAATCTGTGTTTTACTTTATATGGTATTGTTACTCACTATAGTAATGACAGAAGTGTACATGATGACATGAAGTTCATCAATAGTGGCTCTTCAGGAGCAATAAACATGTAGAGACACAAACACAAACACCATCAGAGTAACATGTGAAATATAAATTATGCAGTAAACATGAACTAATCCACATCAAATGTGACACAGAACACCTCAATGTACGTAACTGATATTAAAAATAAGAAAAATAACTATTCCCATAAAATGTGATGAAATATGATGGGTCATGCAGGGAATTGTGGGAATGCCGATTATTGCTTTTTACTGTATATTATATTATTTATTTATTATGATTAATTTTCACAATAATTTACTGTTAAAGTGCATGTGCTCTCTTGTTAAACATAATGTACATTTCTACCATTAATTATACTGGAAAGTCATACTTTTTACATCAAAATATTTTTATTGTAAAAACTACTGTATTGTCTTTTCAACTATATATATATATATATTTTTTATTGTATATATTACAGTTAATAAAATAATGTTTCTTTTTTCTGTAGCATTTTTAAAGTTTTTTAATGTTAAAATGACATTTATACAGTATATTCTCTAATTTAAAACACTTTGTGAGAGCATTAATTGAATCCACCACAGTATCTGTAATCACACCATGATCATGAATACGTTTTCCTTCCAGCTCAACTTCTGTCTCTCTCTCCGGCTTTTTATAAACTCCAGTTTGGTTTCTCAGCTTTTCCCATATCAATTTTACATTTCCTCTTCCTTCCTCTAATGTAGTAATATAACATTTAGCTTTATCTGTTCTGATTTCACTTATTGCTTTATTGAATTTCACTTTTTATGTCCCAATCTAGATTTAAGAAATAGTTTCAATGCATTATGTCTTTGTTTCATGATTAACCAGATGTTTTAATTCAGCCATGGAAGATGGTCGATAAATACCAATAATTATAAAAGACATTTGTGGTGAGAGGGAAACATCTAGACCTATACATTCAAGATCAAATTCCCTGAATGTGCCCTCAAGTTAAAGCGACTGCAGCTGCATGTGCTTTAAAGCTTGCCTTTATAAATCTGGTTGACAGGTTTCTGTATATAAATTACTTTTACACTGCCAGTCAAAAGCCTGGACACATTTGACTGAATTTGTTTCTAATGAAACCCTTTCACCTGTAGAATTATGCTAAAAAGCTTGAAGTAAGGTTTGGAGTGAAATACTGTATATATGGTGTGCTTATGTATGAATTATACATTTTGATGTATTATATTTAAGGGTTTTTAACCTGCGGGTGCGAGAGTATCTGCGAGATTATTCATTGCATGAGTCAAGACTTCTGAAGTCGTTCAGCAAAAAAGATTTGTTCAGTCACCATTTCTGCAGATTACACATGCCTGTAGGTGGCAAATAAGCATCTTTTATGTGTTATGAGCGAGTCACTGAATCATATTAGCCGTGTTTCCACTGTCGGGCCAAATGAGGGTAAGCTAATGCATACCAAGACCAGTTATTTTCCCACTGCCACTTCCGGAACTTCATCGTGCCTCCTCGTGGCTCCCTCGGGGCCAACGGCCAAGCACCTTTGGTCCGCCGATTACCCTTGGGCCAAAGAAGGCCAACTGGGCATTTTTCCATTCAAGTCGGAAGTAGGATATTCCTACTTGATATCTCCGATCTCCAACAATAAAGGTATTCCATTGCCAGATGCCTGTAAGAAGATATTTAAACAAACAAAACTGCCAAAGCTGTCTCCTAGCAGCCCAATTGATAAACGCCACGTAGTGGGCTAAAGCACATAACTGGTAATCTTAAGGTTGCTGGTTTGATCCCCACAGCCACCACCATTGTGTCCTTGAGCAAGGCACTTAACTCCAGGTTGCTCCGGGGGGATTGTCCCTGTAACAAGTGCCCTGTAAGTCGCTTTGGATAAAAGCGTCTGCCAAATGCATAAATGTAAATGTAATAAGGTCTTCTGGCCCAATGGTGAGAAAGCAGAGCGGTTTCTGTTTTGCGGCTCGAAGTCTGAGGCTATTGACCCCGGCTGACCAACTGATAGCCATGGCTTGCACTGGCCGATAGTGGAAAAGCGGCTATTGATTAAGTTGAATCATTAACAAACACTGAAATTTCAATGATTGGTCAGCATTATCACAGGAAGTCAGCATGTTGCTTCTGGATTTCCAGCACCCTAGGATTGCCATATTATGCAGACTCACCAACAAGCCCCATATCCTATCAGACATTTTTGCATCGGCTCCCGTATGTTTACCTTCCCCAGTGGCTTGACCGGTAGCATGTTACGTCTGCAGTGTTGGAGACATGGGTTCATATCCAGGAAGCGTTGTTCACATAATCAGCAACAAGCATTATTCGGAGGTAGCATTTTTCCCTCTAACATAACATTTTTACTCATGGTTAGGTTTAGGTTTGGGTTGCAGGGTTCATTTAATAAAACATGCATTCCTCTTCGCTTTCTTACAGCCTGTACAGCTTAAAACAACTTGCTTTTGGCACCTCTCCATGGAAAACCAAGCTCACACACGCCCATAAACCCAACAGCACTATCCTCTTTGGCCACTGGAGGCAGTGTTTCATATTTCACTAAGAGCTGACCGATTTTAGTTAAAGAAAAGTCAATTTACTGTTTCCGATTTCATTGTGAGATCAGTCTAGTTTGGTAGGTGTGGGCCAAATACAATATGCAAAGAAAGCTAGTTGCCTGATTTGACAAATCCACTGAAAACGTCTCAGTGTACCATCTGTGTAATCTTTAGAATAGGCCAATTGGTTACATAGCTGAGCCAAGATATTCTGGACAAACATAAACATCTAATTCACATATACTGCATGTCAGTGACACTCAATGTCTGGGCTGCGGTCCAAATCCAGCCCCCCACAAGGTTATAAGTGTCCCGCCCACCACAATCTGGTTTTGGTTTGTGAATTGAGTTGCCTCGATTAAGATGTCCAGATTCAATAAAAACGTATATATTTTATTTTTAATTAATATTTGACTTATATTAATTGCATCATCAGAATATGCAAATAGGCTACCAATATCGCTGATTGGTGAAGGCTCGTTTGTGACTAAGGCGTAGCTGTAATTCTCAGAGACTCTACTGTACATTTTAAAGACAAATGCATATGAAATATCATTAATCAGTTTTATTTGTATCCCTGGTCAACAAGCATTGTCTAAAGTGACCCTCTTAAAGGGTATGTGCACGGACAAGATTCCTTATACAAGGACATCCCAAGATAAATAAGACATTCTTTACACAATTTCAACAATATTTTCTCATAGTTTTCAAAATTGTCTTTTGATCCAACAATGAGAAATGCCATGTCTTGAAATGTAAGCTTATGAATCCTTTCTTCTGTGATGTTTCTCCTGGTAGTCAAATCCTCTTGGAGGTTGAAACGGACCGTGATGGCTTTCTGGATCTTACTTTCGATTGAGCTTTTCTCTTTTTTTTCTTTATTCGAAAGGTCTTTGCTCTTGATTTAGCTGACATTTGTTTTGCCTGAGTGTTCACTGTCTTTTGACCCAACAGGAATTTAGTGTCAGATGTGGTTGAAGGTGAACCAGTTACACTAGCTTTGAGTTTCCTTGGGGTGCTTTGAAGAATAGTTTCCACATTGTACTTTTTAAATGTTCTTTTCTTCACTCTGTCCCTTTGGGGAGAAGGGGTTAAGGTCATGAACGAGCTTGTCAGTGACTTTTTTCGTCCTTTTCGAGGTCCCGATGTTTTAAGTTTCTTCCGATTGTCATATTGGTTCACTAAATTTTTACTTAGCTGAAAAGTGTCTACTCTGAGATGGTCTACTGGATCACAATCTTTCTTGTCCTGAGGCATCCTGATCTGTTTAGAATTAGACATTGTTAGTTTGCCATTAGGTGATGATTTGATTGGCACTTCATTGCATGACAGGTCAGTGAGGTCACTGTTCTCATGAGTTAGATTGGTAGAATTGTACGGCGTGGAATCTTTCAGCACTGCCACAGGTGCTAATTGTAACATTGTGCACCTGCAGGTAGAGAGTGAAGAGCTCAATTACACCATTATGCCAGTATTGCAAGAATGTAGACCTTACAAATTGTTAGTTACAACAAGATTGCACTGAACAGGTTACTGAAGGAATGTAAAATGGATGTGGTACAAACACAGATCTAAGGCCAGTATTGCAGAGGCATCCATGTACAGAGACTGAACGTTCTTAATAAATTGTTTGACATATTCTGTATATTTCAAAATTATTGTTATTCTGTGCCATAGGCCTAATATTATGGCAATATTCTGGGTTTAGAACAGGTAAAGCTCAATAGACAGCATTTGTTGCATAATGTTGATTACCGCAAACATTTATTTAGACTCGTCCTTTGTTTTCTTTTTTTTTTTCAATTTTGGAATGCCCAATTCCCACTACTTAGTACTTCCTCGTGGTGGTGCGGTTACTCACCTCAATCTAGGTGGCGGAAGACGAGTCTCAGTTGCCTCCACTTCTGAGACCGTCAATCCGTGCATCTTATCACGTGACTCGTTGTGCATGGCACCGCGGAGACTCACAGCATGTGGAGGCTCATGCTACTCTCCACGATCCACACACTACTCACCACACACCCCATTGAGAGCGAGAACCACTAATCGTGACCATGAGGAGGTTACCCCATGTGACTCTACCCTCCTTAGCAACCACGCCAATTTGGTTGCTTAGGAGACCTGGCGATGGAGATTACAGTGAGGCACTTTCAATGGAAGTGAATGGGACCAATTTTTGGACCTTTTAAAATGCAGAAATGTGAAGCATAACATTTTATAAAAGGCCTTTTTTTTTTATAACGGGATGGGCATTTTTCAACCACTTAACACAATTTTCCAACTACATTGAGATTCCCTTCTTTCATTGGTTATTTGAATAATGTCCATCGTAGTTTGAAAACGCCCACAGACTGGGAAATAGTAAATGGGCTACACTTATATAGCACCTTTTTTTAACCATAGAGGTTACCAAAGTGCTTTACACTGTGTCCCATTTACCCATTCACATGCACACTCATACACCAATGGCAGCAGAGCTTGGGGTTCAGGGGTTCAGCGTCTTGCCCAAGGACACTTCGGCATGTGGAGTCATATGGGCCGCGAATCTAACCGCCAATCCTGCGATTAGCCGACCCGCTCTACCACCTGAGGCACAGCTGCCCACAAATGCCCATTATTGTTCTGCAAAGACCTATACGTCAATTTGATCACACTAAAATCATGTTAACTTGCATATCGTTTATGTCGTGTGGCTATACTTTTGAAAAAGTGAGTATTTTAACGTTTATGGATTGGTGCCATTCACTTCCATTGTAAGTGCTTCACTGGAGTGATGAGTAAAAAATATATATAATTTTTTGTGGTTGTCAAAATTATGCCAGAAATGCTTTCAATTGAGCTTAACTTAAAATCTAGGAGTAGGTATAGCTGCAGGCCGGAGACCTCCAAATGGGGGCAGGGTTACTCCTTAAGGGGACGGGTCTACCCCATAAGGGGGTTGCGGCAACTCCAAAAGAGGGCGTCATTTCCACTCACAGTTAGGGTTAGGGAAAGGGTTAGGTTAGGGGCTCCCTATATCATTTCTGGTGGTTTGGAGCTACCTCCTCTTTTTAGAGCAATGCCTGCAGCTATATCCTTCTCCCCCCAGCGTCCCCTTACACCATCTACACCGGAAGCATACATTGATGCAACGCGCCGCAACGGCTCGAGGCTGTCTACACTGGACAGAGAACGTTCTAGACCATTTAATTGTCTTGTTGGTATAAGTAGTGCCAGTTTGTGAAGCAAACGATTTAATGGGACAACCATTTACTGTCGCCTTAATACGACGCACCACAACAGACGCTTCCAGTGTAGACAGCTTCATTGATTATAATGGGATCTATTTAATTTTGATGTGATGCATCACTCGCGTCTTTTGTAGACAGGGTGTTAGACCCAGCCATGAGTTAACCCAGAATATTCCTTAATTAAGTAGATAAAGCAACAGTAAATTTCTTCTCAGATATGTATTATTTTTAATAACAGTTAATAACATAATTCCTATTGGGGGATATAGTGAATAATATAACCACTCCTTGCTACTGTGACTTTCTAAGCAGGACTTGACTTGACTTGCTTGAGGTGCGCCACAGACTTGACATGTCTTGCTTTATTTGGTGCCCTGCAACTTCAAGACTTGAAGGTGTGGACTTGAGACTCCCACCTCTGGCACAATATGATAACACAGAAGTCAAAGTTCCTTCAAGGAAAGTCAGTTCACTCAGCGGCCATCATCGGGCAGCTATTATCTATGTAGGTTATAATCGTCATACAGGTACAGCTTCTGTCTGCTTGAATGCGGATCGAAATCTCCAAAACTGTTGGTCAAGAAGATTACATTTTAAAAAGATACTTAAAATCAGCAGTAAAAAAAGAATGGGATCACATATTGTGCTTCTTTTTAGTTGATGGCGCAAAAACTGTATTTTTCAAACCACATGTCTTGTTTTAGCTTAAACGTTAATAGATATAGCAATTCCTATCATCGCTATATTAAGTGTTAAGTGTTTTTCATCAAGTGGAATATACTGTATGTTCTGATTGGCTGTGATTGTGTCACATTGTGCAACAGTTTCCAATTCAGTGTGGATGGACAAAATGCACCTGTTTAGGACACATTTAAGGTAATGTATCTAATTGTTGAGAATCAGAATTTTGTCAATGACTAAAGCATTTTCCCGGTGGGCCGACACACTTTGGGGACGGTCAGGGACGGACTGGCCATCGGTAGAACCAAGGGTGCCAGTGTATCGGCTGCGAAATGGGCCGAATGGGCCGCGATAAGCTAAAATGAGCCACCGCGTTATGCAGAACGGACCACAAAGCGGCGACGCGATATGCAGACAAGGAGAGCGCACAACAACCCCCCCTACCCACAACAGATTTTGGGCCTGATGCCCAGGCCAAGTCCCAGGTGGATTTCTCTTCCCAGTCCAGCCCTGATGAGAATGCAATTAAAGCGTAAATAATTCTCAAATTCATCTTTTCATTTTTGCACTCACATTCCAAACCAATTAAACTGGATGCATCGTTTTCGTTGAGCCAACTCAAAGCAGCGAAGTTTAAGAACGTTGAAGAAACTGTAGCCGACCATGTTGGAGATGGTGTCATTGCCACTGTGAAGACACTGTTTAAATCTAACAGAGGAAAGACAACACAACAATTATTTGCATTGTATTTGCAACCACATATCAGAAGAATACTAGTGTCTTATGCCATGCCCACACAAGTCATATATGGGTGAAAGACTAAAGGAAAGGATGAGTTATGATACTTAAGAGTCTCCCCTGAGGTCCTAAAAAAATGACTCCCCTCTCTGGAATGTGAAAGACCCCACAAGCGCTCTGTGCTCACCTGTGGTCGCAATCACAATGGGAGATGGTGAAGAGGGTGGGGTTGAAGACACCGAAGTTTACAGAGAAGGAGCGTATGATGTGCTCACAATGATCGTGCTCTCGACAGCATCTATCTGCATGTTCAAACATACCTGGAAAATAAAAAAGTGTTGTAATAACTAATCACAGCATTCAGCCAGAACTCTACCATCGGCAACGATGAATGAGATGATAACGCTTACGGCCTATTTATTCTCTGCACAAGCTTACAAATCATTTTAATATGTAATATAGGTCAAACGAACACTATAAGTGGCACTATGAGGTGTTACACAATATTTGATATAAATGTAGTATTATTGGAGCCACTACTTGCACTAATGCTTGCATTAATATATTTAAGTTTGATCAACAAACTATGTGCATGAATTCCCAATAATTGAATATGTATGTGGGGATGCAGCTTGTATTGTGTCATGCTGTTGTGACTGATGTAAATCCATGCTGACTATGTCAAATCAAATCACTTTATTGTCACGACAACACCATATAAACAAGTGTAGGTGAGTGAAAGTCTGGAGTGCAGTTGTACACAACATTATAGATAAAAACAAAATGATATTCTATTCTATGGGAATTCTAATAGAATATTCCGGGTTCAATATAAGTTAAGCTTAATTGAAAGCATTTACGGCATAAATTAGATAAAAAAAGCAAGGGGCCAGGGAAGCGAGTACTGACGCTGACCACCACCCTTGGAGTCACGAGTTCGAATCCAGGGCGTGCTGAGTGACTCCAGTCAGGTCTCCTAAGCAACCAAATTGGCCTGGTTGCTAGGGAGGGCAGAGTCACATGGGGTAACCTCCTCGTGGTCATGATTAGTGGTTCTCGCTCTCAATGGGGCGTGTGGTGAGTTGTGCGTGGATCGTGGAGAGTAGCATGAGTCTTCACATGCTGTGAGTCTCCGCGGTGTCATGCACAACGAGCCATGTGATAAGATGCGTGGATTGACGGTCTCAGAAGCATATTGAGGTGAATAACCGCACCACAACGAGGATCTACTAAGTAGTGGGATCTGGGCAAACTGGGTTACAGTGAGGCACTTACAATAGAAGTGAATGGGGCCAATCTGTAAACGTTACAATACTCATTGTTTCAATAGTATAGTCACAATATTTAAACAATATGCATGTTAGCATCATTTTACTGTGATAAAATCGCTTGCTTACCTTTTCTGCGTAAAGTGAAATCCAATTTTACAACTTTGTTGCCATGACGACATAATGCCGTAAAACCTGTAATCTCGGTAAATGAAGATTTTGACATTTTTTTACACAAATAATACAAGATTTAACAGAAGAATTAATTTAAGTGTTTTTATACAATTATAATCTTCACATTTCTGCCTTTAAACCCTAATTTAAAATTTGGCCCCATTCACTTCCACTGTAAGTGCCCTATCATTGTACCCTCCATTTGTTTTGTTTGTTTGTTTTTTTTTTTTTTTAAAGAAAAGGAGGGTTGAACTTATTTTTTTGTGGTAATCACCCTGTTGGTTAAATTAAACTTGAAATATTGAAATATTGAAACCAGGAATATTCACTGCGGTCAAGCCAGCCGCCACTTCGAAATGAGCGGTCAAACTAGCCGCACCTATATTTCGTGGTGCGCGTATACACTGGTTATTGCGGTATGACCGTCAGAACTAAAACAAGTTAATTCCTGCTAAGGCAATTTCACATGCATTCATTTATTCTGTCTGTCTGTCTGTCAGAAAGAAAGGAAGACAGAACGAAAGAAAGAAAGATTTTAGCACACCTCACAACCTGTCACTGCATGATATATTGAAGTCCAAAATAAGAACCCCCCAAAACTCATATATTACCTTTTTGTCCATACATTCAGAAAATCATAAAAATAAAAGTCCTAGTTTCCACAGACCAATTTCACCTCAGATGGGGAGGACACCTTCTCAAGGTGTGAACTACAATGTTTCAGGACATTCTGATGTTGAATTCCAAAATAAGAGCCCCCAAAACTCATATATTAGCTGTTTTGTCCATACATTCAGAAAATCATAAAAATCAAAGTCCTAGTTTCCACAGACCAATTTCACCTCAGGTGGGGAGGACACCTTCTCAAGGTGTGAACTACAATGTTTCAGGACATTCTGATGTTGAATTCCAAAATAAGAGCCCCCAAACTCGAATATTAGATGTTTTGTTTACACATTCAGAAAATCATAAAAATAAAAGTCCTAGTTTCCACAGACCAATTTCACCTCAGGTGGGGAGGACACCTTCTCAAGGTGTGAACTACAATGTTTCAGGACATTCTGATGTTGAATTCCAAAATAAGAGCCCCCAAACTCGAATATTAGATGTTTTGTTTACACATTCAGAAAATCATAAAAATAAAAGTCCTAGTTTCCACAGACCAATTTCACCTCAGGTGGGAGGACACCTTCTCAAGGTGTGAACTACAATGTTTCAGGACATTCTGATGTTGAATTACAAAATAAGAGCCCCCAAAACTCATATATTACCTTTTTGTCCATACATTAAAGAAAATCATAAAAATAAAAGTCCTAGTTTCCACAGACCAATTTCACCTCAGGTGGGGAGGACACCTTCTCAAGGTGTGAACTACAATGTTTCAGGACATTCTGATGTTGAATTCCAAAATAAGAGCCCCCCCAAAACTCATATATTACCTTTTTTGTCCATACATTCAGAAAATCATAAAAATAAAAGTCCTAGTTTCCACAGACCAATTTCACCTCAGATGGGGAGGACACCTTCTCAAGGTGTGAACTACAATGTTTTAAGACATTTTGATGTTGAATTCCAAAATAAGAGCCCCCCAAACTCGAATATTAGATGTTTTGTTTACACATTCAGAAAATCATAAAAATAAAAGTCCTAGTTTCCACAGACCAATTTCACCTCAGGTGGGGAGGACACCTTCTCAAGGTGTGAACTACAATGTTTCAGGACATTCTGATCTTTAATTCCAAAATAAGAGCCCCCCCAAACTCGAATATTAGATGTTTTGTTTACACATTCAGAAAATCATAAAAATAAAAGTCCTAGTTTCCACAGACCAATTTCACCTCAGGTGGGGAGGACACCTTCTCAAGGTGTGAACTACAATGTTTCAGGACATTCTGATGTTGATTTCCAAAATAAGAGCCCCCCCAAATCTCGAATATTAGATGTTCCCCTTCTGTTGCTCTCTCGCGGTCTAGGGGTCTCTCTTGAGTGCCGATATCCACCTCTGATCTATGAAAAAAGGCCAATGAGAGTTGGCAGCCAGTATTTGCATGTCCCGCCCCCGGACATACGGGTATTAAATACGGGAGTTCATTCAGGATTTTTCTGAGGAGCCGGAAATGGTCTGGCCACAACAGTGGCTCGGCTCAGCGACGTGGCGGGGGAGACACAACGTCTCGTTCCCTCCATCAGGGAACGGAGGTTACATACATAACCTAGACGTTCCCCTTCTGTCGCACTCTCCACGTTGTGTCAGAGAAGCGACACTAGGGGTCCACTTATAAAGTGCCATGAGCTGAGCCGTGTACGTGAACTGCTGATACAGCAGCGAGCAGGTATTCTTACGTGCAGGACGACCAACTGCATCAGGCTGCACGTACCCTTCCCCAATGCCCCATTCAAGCCATCAGACTCCTTATCCTACCCTGGAGGGGGGAACAACGTGATGGCCGCCAACCTGGGAACGGGCCAGCCTGGCTGGGCCTCTTTTCTCTCTATGTTTCTCGCATAGAGCAACTACGGCCGGGGCCCTTACACGCATTGAGGGAAGGAGGTCTTAGCCCTTCTTTCAGGGCGGAGAAGACCCTGCGGAGGCCACACCTACCCGGGAGGGGAGGCAAAAAGTGGCAAATACATCAGATGGCCTAACTTAGGACCTATGTGGAAAAGTTGGTGCAGTGGTAGACCCAACCTCGTAGGGGGGGGGTAGCGAACAGCACGGCGACCGAGGCAGCTGTAACTGCCTAAGGGAGACACGGGGGTCCGCTCGTGAGGGGACAGTACCATGGCATTACACACAGGGGAGTCCGAACAGAAGGCCTTACCTGTGGAGCACCTATGCCAGTACAGGGTAACTTGACGTACCCGCAGTGGCTTGGGTCGGCGAGTTCCTCCGCTGAACTGCGGACCCACGAGGGCTAGGGAGGAGTCAACCAGCGACCCAAAGATGGGATCTCCTGGGAACGGAGGCGCACTGTTTTCCCTCGGTTGTGGGAAAGGGCGCTAGGCGCAAGCGATTCACCCGGTCACATCGTCAGCGTGCTACCAAGTTCTACGGGCTCAGACCTGAGAAAACACGGGACGATACTGACTCAACTCGGAGATTGCAGAATCTCGAAAAAGTGTTAGGTGTTGCCCAGCCCGCTACTCTACAGATGTCTGCTAGGGAGGTGCCCCTGGCCAGTGCCCACAAGGACGCAACACCCCTGGTGGAGTGAGCTCGAACCCGCAAGGGGGGGGGGCACAGCCTGGGTGTGATAAGCCAATGAAATGGTGTCGACAACCCAGTGGGCGAACCTCTGTTTGGAGACAGCGTTCCCTTTCCGCTGTCCCCCGAAGCAGACAAAGAGCTGCTCAGACCGTCTAGTGCTCTGTGTGCAGTCCAGATAGATATGCAAAGCACATACTGGACACAGCAACGAAAGGGCTGGGTCTGCCTCCTCCCGGGGCAGCACTTGCAGGTTCACTACCTGATCCCTGAAGGGTGTGGTAGGAACCTTGGGCACATAGCCCGGTCGCAGTCTTAGGATCACGTAAGTGTCTGCTGGATCGAACTCCAGGCAAGTGTCGCTAACAGAGAACGCTTGCAGGTCCCCGACCCTCTTGATGGAGGCGAGCGCGATCAGCAGGGCGGTCTTGAGAGAGAGGGCCCTGAGTCCAGCTGAATCTAGCGGCTCAAAGGGGGGTCTCTGGAGGCCCGTGAGGATGACCGAGAGATCCCAGGAGGGGAACAGTTTAGGCCGGGAGGGAGTCAGCCTCCGGGTACCTTTGAGGAACCTGACAATTAAATCGTGCTTACCAAGAGACTTGCCGTCTACCGTGTCGTGGTGAGCCGTGATGGCGGCGACATACACCTTGAGGGTGGAGGGGGACAGCCTCCTCTCCAGCCTCTCCTGTTGAAACACGAGCACTGACCTAACTGCGCACTTCTGTGGGTCTTCGGCTCGGGAAGAACACCAGTATGCGAACAGAGTATTAGTATCTATGACAGTCGGTGGTAGGCCGGCTAGATCTTCCGCGTCCCGTCCAGGGGCCAGACGTGGAGGTTCCAGAGGTCTGGGTGCGGGTGCCAGAGCGTGCCCCATCCCTGAGAAAGAAGATCCTTCCTCAGGGGAATTCGCCAGGGAGGGGCTGTCATGAGGAGCGTGAGGTCCGAGAATCAAGTCCGGGTGGGCCAGTAGGGGGCCACCAGAGTGACTTGCTCTTCGTCCTCTCTGACCTTGCATAGCACCTGTGCAAGAAGGCTCACTGGGGAAAATGCGTACTTGGGCCAGCTGTGCGCCAAAGCATCTGCCCCGAGGGGAGCCTCTGTCAGGG
The DNA here is from genome assembly GCF_025860055.1 of Xyrauchen texanus. Classification (NCBI taxonomy): domain Eukaryota; kingdom Metazoa; phylum Chordata; class Actinopteri; order Cypriniformes; family Catostomidae; genus Xyrauchen; species Xyrauchen texanus. Next base: position 61,286,769 of record NC_068276.1, read on the forward strand.
CATACCAGAGCGGGCAGTGGGAGGTTTCCTGGGAGGCAAACAGGTCTACCTGGGCCTTGCCGAACCTGTCCCAAATCAGCTGAACCGACTGGGGGTGGAGCCTCCGCTCTCCGCCGGGCAAGCTCTGTCTTGACAGCGCGTCCGCTACCGCATTGAGGTTGCCGGGGATGTGAGTTGCGCGCAGTGACTTGAGTCGCTGCTGGCTCCAAAGGAGGAGACGACGGGCGAGCTGTGACACGTGGAGGGAGCGTACTCCGCCTTGGCGGTTTATGTAAGCTACCACCGTGGTGTTGTCTGTCCTGACTAGGACATGCTTGCCCTGAATTAATGGGAGAAACCTCTTCAGGGCAAGAAAAACAGCCAGAAGCTCTAGGCAGTTGATGTGCCAGCGCAGCGGGCCTCGGTTCCACCAGTTTGGAGGCGTCGGTTGTAACCAGAACACGTTGGGACACCTGCTGCAAGGGTACTCCTGCCCGTAGAAAGCAGAGGTCTGTCCAGGGTTTGAAGGCTTGGCGGCAGGCAGTGGTAACTTTCACGTTGTGCGTGCTGAGGTGCCATGCTCGTCTCGGGACTCGAGTCTGGTACCAGTGCTGAAGTGGTCTCATATGCATCAACCCCAGCAGCGCAGCCGCCGCGGAGGATGCCATATGCCCCAGGAGCTGTTGGAAACGTTTTAGAGGGACCACGGTGCCTGGCTTGAAGGAAGCGAGGCATTTCAGCACTGACTGAGCACGCTCGTTGGAGAGACGTGCTGTCATTGAGACTGAGTCTAACTCCAAACCGAGAAAAGAGATGCTCTGGACCAGGGTGAGCTTGCTCTTCTCCCAGTTGACCTGAAACCCCAAACGGCTGAGGTGCTTGAGCACCTGGTCTCTGTGCACGCATAGTAACTCTCGCGAGGGGGCCAGAATGAGCCAGTCGTCGAGGTAATTGAGTATGCGTATGCCAGCTCCTCGGAGCGGGGCAAGAGCCGCCTCTGCGACTTTCGTGAAGACACGAGGGGACAGATACAGGCCGAAGGGGAGGACTTTGTACTGATACGCCTGGCCGTCGAATGCGAACCGCAGGAATGGAAGTACGCATCCTTTAGGTCTACCGCTGCGAACCAATTTAGATGCCGGATGCCAGATAGAATTTGTTTCTGGGTGAGCATTGTGAAAACTCGCAGGTCCAAGATTGGTCGTAAGCCGCCGCCTTTCTTGGGTACAACGAAGTAAGAGCTGTAGAAACCCTTCTTCGTTTCGGTTGGAGGGACAGGCTCTATCGTGTCCTTGATTAAAAGGGAGGCAATTTCTTCACGCAGGGACTGAGCATGTTTGTCGTGCATTGCGGTAAAATGAACGACCACGAAGGGGGGCGGAGGCCTGGCAAACTGAATTGCGTAACCGAGTCGAATGGTCCGGTGCAGCCATCGCGACGGGTTGGGCAGTGAAAGCCCGTGCTAGGGGCACCAAGGGGACGAGTATTTTGTACGTACCTGGTGGGGATTTGCAGCGGTGTGGAACAGGTAACACGGCGTCGGGAAGCAACGTAGCGTCCCGAGGCTCTGGTGCTGAGAATAAACTCAAAGCACTTACCTTGCTCCGCGCACCCGGCGGGGGGTGCGGGTTCGTGACTGAGGAGGAGGTCTGATGCTGGCGTCCTCTGGACTCGTCTGAACCGGCCGGCCGGGGAACAGTCGTGGGGCTGAGGGTGGGGGCACCGCGTCCAGGGAGCCGGGACTGTTGAGGCCTGAAAGTAGAGTGCCGTGAGAACGGCATTTGCGGGCCACATGACCCAGAGACAAAGGAAATAGCTCTTTTATTGAGAATTTGGGTACCGCAGCCCAAATGAAAAAACACAAGATTCTCCTCCTGGCCCTCCACTGGGGACGGAGCGGTCTTACCGGCCTCCGTCTGCTTCTTCACCATGGAGAACTGCTGGGCAAAGTCCTCGACGGTGTCGCCAAAGAGGCCAAACTGGGAGACAGGGGCATTGAGAAAGCGAGTCTTGTCAACTTCACGCATCTCGACCAAGTTCAGCCATTGCTGGCGTTCTTGGACCACCAGTGTGGCCATCGCCTGCCCGAGCGCCTGCGCTGTGACCTTCGTCGCTCTCAGGGCGAGGTCGGTCGCTGAGCGCAGTTCCTGCAGCGCGTCGGGATCAGGGCCACCCCCATGCATGTTTCGCAGTGCCTTGGCTTGGTGGACCTGCAGGAGAGCCATGGAATGCAGGGCTGAAGCGGCACGTCCGGTGGCGCTGTAGGCCTTCGCGGTCAGCGAGGATGTTGCTCTACAGGTCTGGGAAGGGAGTACAGGGCGGCCCCGCCAGGTGGTAGGGCTTCCGGGGCATAGATGGAGCGCAATCACCCTATCCACCTGGGGAATCGCGGTGGACCCTTGGCGCGTTCCGCCGTCGAGGGTGGCGAAGGCGGATGAGCAGGTGGCGGTGCGACGAGTGGAGAGGGGTGCTCTCCACAAAGACGTCAGCTCATCATGCACCTCCGGGAAGAACGGGACCGGGGGGGGGGGCGAGGCTGTGAGCAGCGCCCAGCACCCAGGAACCAGTCGTCCAGCCGTGATGGCTGTGGGGAGAATGGAGGGTTCCAATCCATGCCCACACTGTTGGCTGCCCGGGAAAGCATATCGGACATCTGTGCGTCGGCCTCTTTCTGGGCATGCAGGCCCGAAGGTGGCAGCCCAGAGGAGTCCTCAGCATCAGATACCACGCCCTCCGATTCCGCGGCAAACTCGTCTGCTTCCATTGCAAGAGGGTAGGCAGACTGGCTGTGAGGCGAGTCGCCGCCGCATCGAGCGGGGACGGGAGTCAATGACCGTGCGGGCGCGGGTGGTCCGAGGGCGTACCGGCGGAGCTGCACCCGCTACCATCCCGAATCGCCTCCATCGCCAGCCGCATCGTCCTCAATCCCGTGGGAAGAAGGAGGCGATGTGGGGCGGCTGGAGTAGCTTGCTACGGTTGTAAGCAAACTGCGACACTAGCGTTGTCATGGTCATGTTCTCGCGGTGAGAACATGAACCATCCACTAACGCAGCCTCGGTATGATCGCTACCCAGACACCGCGAGACAACGCCTGTGGCCGTCGGAGGCGGAGAGTACTCTACGCATCCAGGAACAACACATCCTTAAAAGGGCGTTCAACGCCGCTGTGTATTGCTCTTTTAGAGGAAATTACTCTTTTAAATAAAATCAATCTTTTATGAAAGAAAAGGACTCGTGAGAGTTCTTTATAATCTGCACTGTCGAGCGCTCAGGGGCAGGAAATGCACAGCTGTGCAAACAGGAGAAAGCCACTGTTGTGCGCCGTAGAATCGGCTCGAAGAAATTTTCTGAATGAACTCCCGTATTTACGCTGCTTAAATACCCGTATGTCGAGTAGGGACACGCAAATACTGGCTGCCAACTCTCATTGGCCTTTTTTCATAGATCAGAGGTGGATATCGAGCTCAAGAGAGACCCCTAGACCTCGAGAGAGCGACAGAAGGGGAACATCTAATATTCGAGTTTTGGGGGCTCTTATTTTGGAAGACAACATCAGAATATCCTGAAACATTGTAGTTGACACCTTGAGAAGGTGTCCTCCCCACCTGAGGTGAAATTGGTCTGTGGAAGCTAGGACTTTTATTTTTATGATTTTCTGAATGTATGGACAAAAAAGGTAATGAGTTTTGGGGGGGCTCTTATTTTGGAAGACAACATCAGAATGTCCTGAAACATTGTAGTTGACACCTTGAGAAGGTGTCCTCCCCACCTGAGGTGAAATTGTTCTGTGGTAGCTAGGACTTTTAATTTTAAGATTTTCTGAATGAATGGACAAAACAGGTAATATATGAGTTTGGGGGGGGGGGCTCTTATTTTGGAATTCAACATCAGAATGTCCTGAAACATTGTAGTTCACACCTTGAGAAGGTGTCCTCCCCACCTGAGGTGAAATTGGTCTGTGGAAACTAGGACTTTTATTTTTATGATTTTCTGAATGTGTAAACAAAACATCTAATATTCGAGTTTGGGGGGCTCTTATTTTGGAATTCAACATCAGAATGTCCTGAAACATTGTAGTTCACTCCTTGAGAAGGTGTCCTCCCCACCTGAGGTGAAATTGGTCTGTGGAAACTAGGACTTTTATTTGTATGATTTTCTGAATGTATGGACAAAAAAGGTAATATATGAGTATTGGGGGGCTCTTATTTTGGAATTCAACACCAGAATGTCCTGAAACATTGTAGTTCACACCTGGAGAAGGTGTCCTCCCCACCTGAGGTGAAATTGGTCTGTGGAAACAAGGACTTTTATTTTTATGATTTTCTGAATGTATGGACAAAAAAGGTAATATATGAGTTTTGGGGGGGCTCTTATTTTGGAATTCAACATCAGAATGTCCTGAAACATTGTAGTTCACACCTTGAGAAGGTGTCCTCCCCATCTGAGGTGAAATTGGTCTGTGGAAACTAGGACTTTTATTTTTATGATTTTCTGAATGTATGAACAAAAAGGTAATATATGAGTTTTGGGGGGCTCTTATTTTGGAATTCAACATCAGAATGTCCTGAAACATTGTAGTTCACACCTTGAGAAGGTGTCCTCCCCACCTGAGGTGAAATTGGTCTGTGGAAACTAGGACTTTTATTTTTATGATTTTCTGAATGTATGGACAAAAAAGGTAATATATGAGTTTTGGGGGCTCTTATTTTGGAATTCAACATCAGAATGTCCTGAAACATTGTAGTTCACACCTTGAGAAGGTGTCCTCCCCACCTGAGGTGAAATTGGTCTGTGGAAACTAGGACTTTTATTTTTATGATTTTCTGAATGTGTAAACAAAACATCTAATATTCGAGTTTGGGGGCTCTTATTTTGGAATTCAACATCAGAATGTCCTGAAACATTGTAATTCACACCTTGAGAAGGTGTCCTCCCCACCTGAGGTGAAATTGGTCTGTGGAAACTAGGACTTTTATTTTTATGATTTTCTGAATGTGTAAACAAAACATCTAATATTCGAGTTTGGGGGGGCTCTTATTTTGGAATTCAACATCAGAATGTCCTGAAACATTGTAGTTCACACCTTGAGAAGGTGTCCTCCCCATCTGAGGTGAAATTGGTCTGTGGAAACTAGGACTTTTATTTTTATGATTTTCTGAATGTATGGACAAAAAAGGTAATATATGAGTTTTGGGGGGCTCTTATTTTGGACTTCAATATATCATGCAGTGACAGGTTGTGAGGTGTGCTAAAATCTTTCTTTCTTTCGTTCTGTCTTCCTTTCTTTCTGACAGACAGACAGACAGAATAAATGAATGCATGTGAAATTGCCTTAGCAGGAATTAACTTGTTTTAGTTCTAACGTCATACCGCAATAACCAGTGTATACGCGCACCGCGAAATATAGGTGCGGCTAGTTTGACCGCTCATTTCGAAGTGGCGGCTGGCTTGACCGCAGTGAATATTCGCATATCTGTAGCCATGCAATTGATTTACTCTAACTGTATTTCCCCAATTTTTGTAGCGGTATTAAAACAACTGGGATATTTAGTCTAATATTTAGTAACCCAAATTAAACTGTAGTTAATTTAATACGATCATCTTGGAAAAAATATGCACAATCTTTAAATTAGAATGCAGCAATATTTGAGTAAACCAATATGATGGGATCTTGCATCCCTCTTGTGATGGTAAACCTACCCAGCTGTTCGTAGTTGTTGGCGCTGGTGCCTCTGCCACACCAAAGCGTCCCCGGTAAAACCCATGCGCGTTTCTGGCGATTTTTTGCACTTGAATCTAGCTGCTTTACATCTTTCTGCAAAGTGAACCCGTCAAGGGGACTCCTTTTAATTTCACAAAGGCTTTCATCCTCCAATAGCACGCTTAAGTTGAAGTGAAGTAACTTTTCTGTGTTGTCCAAACGATCGCAGAGGGACAAATACCTTTCTATTAAAGTCCCGTCATTGATCGTGAAACAGTTTTCAACGCGTCGCTCCGACGTCCATTGACTCCAGTAATAGAGAAGAGATGCTGAAGCGTCCAGTGATTTGATCAGGAAACTCACCTGAAAGCTCCTGTGGTCTGGTTTTATGACGAGGCAAAATGGTATTTCATCTCCACCGTTTTGAACCGTTACCGCATTGCAAATGAATGCCACGAGAAAAAACGGAATCGCATAAAACAAACTCCCGATTCCCGAAAATTGAAAATACAGCGACATCGTTGTGAAGTTGCGACGCTAATCTGAGACGCTTTGAAGACGCTCAATTTTTAAAACGCTCATGACGGTAATGTGTCGACCGCTATAATTGATGCTGATATGATCAGGGTGGTACAGACACATACAATATTAATTTGCAAAACGTTAAGATGCTATTCAGACTCTTTCAGTGAGAGAGAGAATTCCAGACCGGTTCCTTTTTCAAATACTGTCACGTGAAATCAAGTGTCCTGTGGAAAAGAAGAACCTCCCAATGAATTCGATCTTTTGAACCATTTCTTGACACTGTATCTGTCTGTTCACAAGGCGAACTGAAATTTGAGTTACATGTTAAAACTTGTAACTTACTGAGATGAAATGACAAGTGGCATGACTCCAAACAATCTGAAAACCCTTGAATGTGCAGGCCCAAGCATTTGTCAAAGAGTTTGCATGAAAATAGTTTCATCATAGAAACCACCAGCAACCAGTGATAACAAATAAAATAAAAGTAAAGCTAAATCCTTACGTTTCACGAGAAATGCATTGTCCAACACATAGCTTCATCTCAGAGATGTCTGTTTTTAGATATTGCCTTCTGGAAAGCATTGCATCCTAATTTACATCTGTTAAACATATTTACATAAAATAAAAAAAAAAACATCTTAAAAAGATCAGATTTACAAACATCCTAAATCATAAACGGCTTTAATACATCTGATAAAACACTACAATACATCTGATAAAACACTTTCCCTCTCGAGAGGTCTCTCCTATTGCGTAAGTAGCTTACGCTATGGGAAAACTCAGTTTCTCGAGAAATATTGAAGTCTTTATGTAAAACGCATTGCAGCTGCACAGCAGACAGCAATGAGCGAGGCAGCTCGGTCATTGGCTGTGCTGCGGCAACTTGCTCGAACCAATGACAGGGCGACTCTGAATGCGCGACCAATGAGCGCGCGCTTCGCGCCCGCGCGCTCAGAGCCTGCCAAGATTAGCGTGGCTAAGGCTATATATTAGGCGCCCCGTCATGAGAGTTCTTTAGATTTAATCTCCTTCAGCGAAGACCTTCTCTTCGCTGGATCCTCCGGATGGTTGGAGTCTTTTCGCCCGCCGTTGACAAGCCTACAGCAGGACCGCTAAGAGGACGCCGGCGCCTTCAGCCGCCTTCGAAGCCTTCTGCTATGCCATCCGGCGCGCATCACTGATATCCTTTTTTACTTACAAGTGTTCACCTCTGCAACACTTTTGATTTAAGTAAAAGAGCAATTTTCGAGGCGTTGTTCCTCGTGCAGAGGCCCTCTTCCTGACGGGGACAGTCACGTTATCTGCACTCGCTGCGTGGGACCTGACCACGCAGAAGCTGCTCTCATTCAGGGCGGATGCCCCGAATGTGACTCCCTGGGCCTCACCGAGCTGCGTGCTCGCTTTGCCGCCTTCGCCGCAAACGAGCCTGCTTCCACCGTGCTGCCGTCTCCTCCGTTCGAGCCGCGCAAGAAAAAGCGCCGCTCACAGAGGCTGCCAGAGCACGCGGAATTCAGTGATGTCAAGCCGGGCCAGTCCCCGCGTGCTTCACCACTACCCAAGATCTCGCCGCCGCCAGTCCATTTCATGCAGGCGGACCAGCACCCCTCCAACAGAGCGGTGGGTCTCGTCTCATTCGGCGCGTCAGGGGACGATGGTGAAAAGGATGACAGCCTTTCTATTGACGCTGCATTCCGACGACTGGCCGGGCTCGGTCTTCGACCCCGCGCCGTCGACATTAGCGGACACGAGCACGGGCACAAGCATGGACTCTGAGATCGTCCGCATCCTGTCCAAAGCCGTGGAAGACCTCGGGCTCGACTGGTCTTCTCCGGAAGAACCCGCCCGCAGCCGGCTGGAGGAGTGGTTCCTGCAGGGGCGCCGGCAGGCCCCTCGACAGAGACCCTCCCCTTTCTTCCCCGAAGTTCACGACGAACTCACAAAGTCGTGGAAAGCCCCGCTCTCTGCTCGCCTGAAGCCTTCTTTCTCTTCCTCGCTCTCCTCGGTGGACGGCACGAGAGAAAGAGGCTACGAGGGAACCCCGCCCCTCGAGGAGGCTGTGGCCAACCATCTGTGCCCACCCTCCACCGCTGAATGGAAAGCCAAAGCTTCTCATCCCTCGAAGCCCTGCCGATCTACCTCAGCTCTCGCCGGCCGCGCATACGCCGCCGCCGGCCAAGCTGCGTCAGCGCTTCATTCCATGGCTGTTATACAAGTTTATCAGGCCAAACTTCTCCGCACCATGGACGAGTCGGGACCTGAACCTGAGGCTTTCTAGGACCTGCGCAGCGCCACTGATGTAGCCCTGCGAGCCACAAAGGCCACCGCCCAATCCATCGGCCGGGCCATGGCTAACCTGACTGTCCTTGAGCGCCATCTGTGGCTGACGCTAACAGAGATGAAGGACGCGGATAAGGCGCCATTTCTTGACGCACCTATCGCTCCAAGCGGCCTGTTCGGACCGGCGGTAAAAGAGTTTGCTGAACGCGTCACTGAAGCTCGGAAGGATTCGCAGGCTATGCGTCACTTCCTGCCCAAGCGCTCCAGCTCGTCTCAGAGCCGCCAGAGAGCAGCAGAAGCAGCGAGCCAGGGCGGCGCCTCCCGTCTCCCAGCCAAAGAGCAGACCTGAAACGGACGCTCGACGCTGCTCGCATTCCGCTAACCGAAGGAAGCCGCCTGAGCAACGGGATCCTCGGCCCAAGATCGTGCTGAACCCGGAGCCTCGTAAGTCTTCCTAGCAATAGGAAGAAAAAGAGAGAGTGCGTGTCTCGCAAAAGCCGGACCACTCTCTCTAAAACGTGTGAAACATTACCCAGTCCGCTTACAGGCGGCTGGAAATGTCTGTACAGCAGTCAATGGGCCAGTCACAGAACTCGCTCACCTGCAATCAAACGCTGTTTTAACGGCAACACACAGAAATCACAAAAAGAGTCATTTTCTGCCTGTGTCACTAAGGGATCATGTGTCCACACTAAAGTGCGCATTCCCACGTATCAATACTGTCCAAACAGTGCCGAATACTTCCCCAGCTCCAGCTGGACGCACCATTGTATGTAGATTGTGTGCCTATTGTCATGTATGCACCACTAAACACAAGCACTGTTCCCACAGTTATAAACACTTCCACTGTAAAAGCGGGAAATACTATAAAGGTAGCGTGCGTGCCTGCTGTCCTGCATGCACCCCTACACACAAACACTGTATGCATAGCCAAAAACCCCCCGCCGCGAGCGGGAGGCTTTATGAAAGTGGCGTGCGTGCCTATTACAATGTATGCACCCCCACCCGTAAACACTGTCGATACAGTTTCAAACATTTCTCCGTCTCATGCTGCAAGCATCACGGATGCGACGCACAAGCCAAGAAACTCCCCACTAAGAGCGGGAAGCTTTATGACAGTGGCGTGCGTGCCTATTATGATGTATGCACCCCCACCCGAAAACACTGTCCATACAGTTTCAAACATTTCTCCAGCTCATGCTGTGAGCATTTCGGAGATAGCGCTCGTGCCTGTAATCTCACCCCTGCACTCGGCACTCAACAAGGCTGCTCAGCGCGTGCCCGCGCCTCTGACAGCTGTAAGCTCAGTGTTAGCACAAGGCAATTTGCCGGTGGGGCCCATACGTCACTGTGACACGCCCCCAGCCGGAATTCAGCCCATATCTGTGCGAGCAAAAGCCTGGGAAAAATCCCCGACATGCCGAAATGGGTTTTGAACATAATAAAACACGGTTACTCGCTTCAATTCGCTTGCAGACCACCCCGCTTTTCAGCGGTGGTCGAGACGAAAGTGAGGAGAGATGTGTCACATGTTCTACGCACCGAGGTGCTCAAACTAATAGAGAAGGGCTCTATAGAAACTGTTCCTCCCTCTATGAGCGAGGCAGGTTTTACAGCCGCTATTTTCTCGTCCCGAAAAAGGACGGTGGCCTCCACCCCATCCTAGATCTCAGGCATCTGAACAAAGCTTTAATGATTCGCTCGTTCAGAATGTTAACGACCAAACATATCCTCGCGCAAGTTCGCCCGGGGTTGGTTTCTATCAGTGGATTTGAAAGACGCTTACTTTCACATTCGATAGCGCCTCATCACAGGCCTTTTCTGAGATTCGCTTTCGAGGGACAGTCATACCAGTACACAGTACTACCATTCGGCCTATCATTGGCCCCCGTACATTCACGAAATGTATGGACGCAGCACTTTCCCCCCTGAGACAGCGGGGAGTGCGAATACTGAATTACCTCGACGATTGGCTAATCATAGCACAATCAGAGAGTCAGTTAACAACGCACAGATCTTGGATTATCAGCCATCTAGAATGCCTGGGTCTGAGAATCAATTTTGCAAAGAGCGTGCGATCCCCCAGCCAGAATATCTCCTTTCTGGGAATAGTGCTAGACTCAGTGCAGATGACAGCGCACGCTCTCTATTCGACGCCTTGCAACATCATTCAGACCGCGCGCGCGCGCCCCGTCAAACGATTTCAAAGGATGCTCGGTCTCATGGCCTCGGCATCAGCTGTACTCCAGCTAGGATTGTTGCACATGCGTCCTCTCCAACGCTGGCTCAAGAGCCATGTCCCCACTCACGTGTGGTGCTCGGGCCACTTTTTAATCAGAGCAAATCACGGCTGTATAAAAGCCCTGACGCCCTGGAAAGCCGTCGACTGGTATCGAACCGGCGTGAGTCTGGGCATGAACACACGGAGAAAAATTATCACGACAGATGCCTCCAAAATAGGATGGGGGGCCCTTTACGAGGGCAGGCCTGTCTCCGGCTTTTGGTCAAACCCGGAAAAGCGCCTACATATAAACTGTCTGGAAATGAAAGCGGTCACCTTGGCTCTCAGAGCCCTGCTTCCGTACCTGAAAAACGAACACGTCCTGGTCCGAACGGACAACATGACGGTAGTATCGTATATAAATCACCAGGGTGGACTCAGGTCGAGCTCCCTGCACTCTATGGCCAGGGAGCTCATCTCATTGTCACAGCACCACTTGCGCTCGCTGAGAGCAGCGCATGTGCCAGGCGTCCTGAACCAGGGAGCGGACATGCTGTCCAGAGACAAGGTTCTCCCAGGAGAATGGTCTCTCCACCCCCTGACGGTTCAGTGGTTATGGCAAACCTTTGGCAAGGCGGAGGTCGACCTCTTCGCCTCCAGGGAAAATGCGCACTGCTCCCTTTTCTTCTCAAAGAGCACGGACGCGCTCGCCCAAGTCTGGCCGAGCCGCCCCTTGTATGCTTTTCCCCCGATCGCGATGCTACTTCAGGTCATCAGTCGGATCAGGGAAGTGAAATGTGCAGTGCTCCTGGTAGCCCCTCTCTGGAAAAACCAGACGTGGTTTCCAGAACTGATGCAGATGATGCAATCTGCCCCATGGCCGATCCCGCTGAGGCTAGACCTCCTCAGGCAGGCCAACGGGATGATTCTTCATCCCCGCCCCGATCTGTGGGCCCTCCATGCATGGCCCCTCAATGGGTTCCCGAGAACCTCCCCAGTGGAGTTTTGAGAACCATCACGGAGGCGCGAGCGCCCTCTACGAGACGCTTATATGCCCAAAAGTGGAAAGTGTTCAGTGACTGGTGTGATACCAAGAGCTTGAACCCCAAATCGTGTGAGATACCAAGTGTACTCGCCTTTCTGCAAGAGCTGCTGGAGGCGGGCCGCACACCCTCCACGCTCAAAGTCTATGTGGCTGCCATAGCGGCGTCACACAATCCTGATAAAGGACGTTCATTAGGGAAAAACACCCTAATCATTCGTTTCCTAAGAGGCGTTAGGAGGATGAACCCCCCTCGCCCCCCCTCGGTGCCGATCTGGGACTTGGCCACGGTCCTGGACGCACTCAAGAGTGCCCCGTTCGAACCTCTCCGAACCGTGCACCTTAAACAGCTCTCGCTCAAAACTGCGCTCTTGCTGGCGCTCGCCTCAGTCAAGAGAGTGGGCGACCTGCACGCGCTGTCATCAAGCGCTGCTTGCCTGGAATTTGGACCTATCGACTGCAGAGTTGTCCTTAGGCCAAAGCACGGGTATATTCCTAAAGTGCTCTCCACACCCTTCAGAGTACAGGTGATATCTCTGGCAGCGCTATCGTCCCCAGCGGATGAAAGCGACGCTAATTTACTCTGCCCGGTCAGGGCACTCAGAGTATATTTGGAACGTTCTGCTCTGTTCAGACAGACGGAACAATTATTCGTATGCTTTGGCGGCCGCACTAAAGGTCTCGCAGTTTCAAAGCAAAGAATATCGCGCTGGATAGTGGATGCTATAGCGCTGGCTTATGAAGCCAAGGGCCTTCAATGCCCCTTAGGCGTCAGAGCTCACTCTACGAGGAGCATGGCCTCCTCGTGGGCGTGGTCGAGTGGGATACCCATTGAAGATATTTGTGCGGCGGCAGGCTGGGCCTCGCCTTCGACATTTATCAGGTTTTATAACCTACAGGTCCCCTCATTGCATTCCAACATTCTATCAGCCTGACTGTATGAATGGACTGAAGTATGTATATGCTGAGCATTATCTCCTCCCTTATAGGTCCGTCTCTGACTGACTTAGAGGATTTTTTATGCATATCAATACATAGAAAAATCAGTACTTAAGTTATGTGCTTGTGTTTTTACAATGAGCGCCCCACCATGGACCTCCTTGTGGCAACGGCGCTCTGTATTTTCCCATTATATAGCTCGCCGTTGGCCGGCTTGTTGGATAATCACTTTGCTTTAAGGCTCAGGCATTCGCCTCTGGCTTTATAGAGCGAAGTCAGCACGCACGGCGTTTTGCATGGTGTTCCCATAGCGTAAGCTACTTACGCAATAGGAGAGACCTCTTGAGAGGGAACGACTCGGTTACTAACGTAACCTCGGTTCCCTGAGAGGAGGGAACGAGTATTGCGTAAGCTGCCGTGCTTGTGCTTGGTCAGTTCGCTTCAGTCGATTGAACCTAAAGAACTCTCATGACGAGGCGCCTAATATATAGCCTTAGCCACGCTAATCTTGGCGGGCTCTGAGCGCTGGCGCTGGCGCGCGCCATTGGTCGCTGCGTTCAGAGTCGCCCGTCATTGGTTCGAGCAAGTTGCCGCAGCACAGCCAATGACCGAGCTGCCTCACTCATTGCTGTCTGCTGTGCAGCTGCAGTGCGTTTTACATAAAGACTTCAATATTTCTCGAGAAACTGAGTTTTCCCATAGCGTAAGCTACTTACGCAATACTCGTTCCCTCCTCTCAGGGAACCGAGGTTACGTTAGTAACCGAGTCGTTCCTGGACTTTCAGTTTCATCATACCACGGTGGTGGAATGACCTTCCCAACTCAATCCGGGAAGCTAACTCACGCTATCTTCAAAAAACGGCTGAAAACACATCTTTTCCAAAAGCACTTAACCGGTCACAAAAAAAAAAAAAAAAAAAAATTTCTTGTTGCACTTAAATCTGTTTTGTATACTATTCTGATGATAGTGAAACTTTGTAATATGGCACTTTTTGTACCACTGTCTCCCTAAGATGATTCGCTGATGTTTTTCCTCTTTTGTAAGTCGCTTTGGATAAAAGCGTCTGCCAAATTAATAAATGTAAATGTAAATGATAAACATCTTAAAAAGATCAGACTACAAACATTTTAAATCATAAACGTCTCAAATACATCTGCTGAACATCTTAAAAAGATCAGATTTACAAACATTCTAAATCATAAACATCTCAAATACATCTGATAAACATCTTAAAAAGATCAGATTTACAAACATCCTAAATCATAAACGTCTCAAATACATCTGATAAACATCTTAAAAAGATCAGATTTACAAACATCCTAAATCATAAACGTCTCAAATACATCTGATAAACATCTTAAAAAGATCAGATTTACAAACATCCTAAATCATAAACGTCTCAAATACATCTGATAAACATCTTAAAAAGATCAGATTTACAAACATCCTAAATCATAAACGTCTCAAATACATCTGATAAACATCTTAAAAAGATCAGATTTACAAACACTCTAAATCATAAACGTCTCAAATACATCTGATAAACATCTTAAAAAGATCAGATTCACAAACATTCTGAATCATAAACGTCTCAACGATATCTGATAAACATCTTAAAAAGATCAGATTCACAAACATTCTAAATCATAAACGTCTCAACGACATCTGATAAACATCTTAAAAAGATCAGATTCACAAACATTCTAAATCATAAACGTCTCAACGACATCTGATAAACATCTTAAAAAGATCAGATTCACACATTCTGAATCATAAACGTCTCAAAGACATCTGATGAACATCTTAAAAAGATCAGATTCACAAACATTCTGAATCATAAACGTCTCAAATACATCTGATGAACATCTTAAAAAGATCAGATTTACAAACATTCTAAATCATAAACGTCTCAAATACATCTGCTGAACATCTTAAAAAGATCAGATTTACAAACATTCTAAATCATAAACGTCTCAAATACATCTGCTGAACATCTTAAAAAGATCAGATTTACAAACATTCTGAATCATAAACGTTTCAAATACATCTGATAAACATCTTAAAAAGATCAGATTCACAAACATTCTAAATCATAAACGTTTCAAATACATCTGATAAACATCTTAAAAAGATCAGATTCACAAACATTCTAAATCATAAACGTTTCAAAGACATCTGATAAACATCTTAAAAAGATCAGATTTACAAACATTCTAAATCATAAACGTCTCAAAGACATCTGATAAACATCTTAAAAAGATCAGATTTACAAACATTCTAAATCATAAATGTCTCAAAGACATCTGATAAACATCTTAAAAAGATCAGATTCACAAACATTCTAAATCACACATCTCAAATACATCATTCAGGTAGTCAGTTTATTATATAATTAACTATTCCCACTCATAAGCAATTTATTCAGCACTCAGAAGGATCTTCTCCATGGACTTATATTCAAACAGGTCTCCTTGTTGACCTATCCAAGAAGGTGGTGTGGTTGATGCATCCGACCCAGCTGAATGAGATATCTACATATGTATATCTATGGCAGTCACATGGTATTTATGACTCAGGTGACTGGCTCAAAAGAAACTTACATGGAATTAAAGCTGCAAGCAGTGATGAATGGGCTCTCGCACCCTGGTGCACATTGGGGCTGCTGTGCCAGTGGAATTTTTTAGCATTTTTTAGCAATTAAATGTTGTTAAGAGTGTATCACAGTGTAAAACATATAATTTCCTGTTGCCAGTAGGTGGCGCTATGACTATAACTAAATATTGGCATGTAGAAGTGTTCAGGCCGGAACTCTTATAAAACGTGAAATTTTGTCAGGACGCCACGGACACTCCTTTCAAAGAAAACTCAAAAGCTTTTCAATTTAGCATCGCCAAGGTCTTTAGATTAGACTGACCAAATATGATGTTAATCTGATTTAATCTCTAGGAGGATTTCCTTAAAGTACGAGGCCTGGAAATGGCAAAATTTCTGTTGCGTTTAGGAAATGGCTCTAGGAGACTTTTTTGTACGTGTTGACATGTTACATATGCCTACCAATTTTCTTACGTGTAGGTGAAACGTGATGTGAGGGCTGCTTCGTTGAAATTTTGTAGGTGGTGCTATTGAGACATTTTTCCACAATTAATTCTAAAACCAGTATCAGGTGTAACTTTTACCCACTTTTGAGATGTGTGCAAAGTTTCATGAGTTTTCAAGCAAGTTTAGGCCACACCGTGCAGTGAAAACTCAAAAGCTTCACAATTGAACATCGCCAAGGCCTTAAGATTAGAATAGCCAAATATGAAGTAGATCCGATGAATTCTCTAGGAGGAGTTTGTTAAAGTATGAGGCCTGGAAATAGCAAAAACTGAACAAAAATTTAAGAGAAAAATAAATATGGCTGACTTCCTGTAGAGTTTAGGGCATGGGTCCAAGAGACTTTTTTGTAGGTATTGGCATGTTACATATGTGTTCCGATTGTCGAATGTGTAGGTGAAACGTCGCGTCAAGCGCACATCGTTGAATGTTTGTAGGTGGCGCCGTCGAGCCATTTTTCCACACCTAATTCTGAAACCCATATCATATGTACATTTTCAGCACTTCTGATGTGTTCATGAATTTTCGAGTATGATTAGGCCCTCAAAAATGTGATTCATTTGGAAAAACCATAGATGCTCGGGCCCTAATATACGCCTAGAAGAACAATAGGGTCTTCACACCATCGGTGCTCAGGCCCTAATAAGTGCCCATGAGCAAAGATTGCAGCACCTTTGAGATTAATTGAAATACTAACAGATAGCTTTCTCCGTGCATTTCAGACCTCCCTGGATCACACGGGCACACTGAACGAATTTGCTTGTCCATATATAATAACACAACACTGTCATGTGCTCCACCAGTAGTACGTGGACACACTACAGACAACACAGAGCATGCAACCCGGTATCACGCTAAAGCCCCCTGCTGGTACTCAACCTTCATTCATGCGTGTCATGTTCACGCCTTGAGGAGGCAAAGCGTGACCCTGACACGCGTCCGCTATTGGACCAGCGTGTGTATTACACGCTTTAGCGTGATACCGGGTTGGAGCATGACATTGCACAGCAGTAAAATGAAGAGAACTGCTGAACAAGTGAAGTTAATTTGCAATGCAAGTCAGCTAACCGCACGCTGGTGCTTCAGGAGTGTGTTCAAAGAAGCAAAAGTATGGTCTCTCCACTGACTCCCTTCACTGATATGTTTTTAATGTCTTTGGTGCCAGTTTATAGACAGCTCAATATGAGGACTCTCCATAGATATAATGATTTTTCTATTCTATCCCTTAAACCTAACCATCACAAAAAACTTTTTGCATTTGTAACCCACTAGAAAATAACCTACTAATTATGTAATGTTTCCCCTGCACACCGTATTAGTTCAGTAGGTGGCGGTGTGGTGCTGAACAGAGGGAAATAGTTACGCTGATTTCTTTCGGAGAAGAAGACCGGACTCGTGCAGATCGATAGAGCTGAAGCGTTGCTTCAATTTCCTTCGCTGAAATAAAAAAAGTTAAGGGTAAAAAAAAATAGGTGACAGTTAAGAGCTAGTTAGAAGGGTTTTCCCACCAAACTTACTTCTAATGCAGAGATAACCGAGCAAAGTGTCAAAATTACGACAAGGAGGTTACCTATTTTTATGATTTTTCTCCGGTGAGTGTTTTACACGTGTCAATTGTGTTACTAGCAGACATGGTGATAGAGGTAATTAGTGAGTTAAGTGTGGAAAAGTTATCATTGTTTTATTTTTTCTTGACTGTAACTCAGTTTAATGCATTGTGTGAGAATGTATTGATAAGATATGCTAAAAAAAACAAAAGGAAAAAAACAATCGGAGTTGAACATGAGTTTAATGATCTGAAGTGTTGTTTCATGCTATATTGAAGCCATGTTGCTACGTGATATGCTAGTGCTTGAGTTTCATGTATGTAGTGAATGTATAGTTCGGAAATAAGAATTTAAGCTACTACATTTCATGGATATATGTTATGTTTTCAGAACTAGTAAAGTTTATCGAGAGAATAATGAAATATTGCCCTGCTATGCAGGTTGGTTTTTTGATGCATGATTCGAAAAGGAGTTCCATTGGATAAATTCATCATCGGACGTGTGAGGCAGAACTGCAGAGGGCGCGACTGATCATCTTGCCTGCACTACGGACTGCTTCCACTCACCATTTCTCCATTGCATCGTACAGATAAGCGCGAGATCTCACCCCACTAAAACAAAATTACTACCCGGGTAGATGGACATTGAGTTAATTTTTGTTTTCATATTTTCCCCACTTGTGAAAAAAGAACAGAAAAAGTTGAGAACTAAGGGAATTACAAAATTTAACAACTCAAAGGATATTGTATGTAAAAGATTAATAGAGCGATATTGGTTGATATGTATTGTTAAATAAATGCCAGCTTTATGTTCTAAGTAAATTATCTTGGTACTTTAATCTATCTACGCCTCCTGTGAAAAGTTCCTTAGAAAGGCAGCACTTCAAGCTACATTATAATAAGTGCCCCTTACATAATTTGGCGAGCCAGCCAGGAGGAGAAATTAGATTAAATTAGTATTTGTTTACATTGCCGGTTAAACCTGACTATTGACCCACTGTAATATTTTTTTCCTATGGTAACATCTTTTTCAGTTTGTTTTTGTAAATTGTGTTAAATTCAATGCAGTCATGGATACTGAACAAGAGTATGGTGTGATTTTGAAAATGGCTGTGTACGTTGAGGGTATTACCACAACTGATACTGATGAACAGATAACTGAATCCTGTTCAGCTTTTGGGCCTGTGAACAAGGTTCTTAGGGTAAGGCAAACAGGACAAGAGAATGGAGTTAAAGCTCTAGTTGAGTTTGAGTCTGAGCAATCAGTCATAGACCTAGCTCCTAACCTCCCACAATATCTATCTAGTGCTAGAGATCCTAATATTATGTGGCGTATAGATAGGGCTTATAAAGTAGCTCCTACTCCTGAGAAATCCCTACCCACAGTGCGAGCAGAGCTTTTAGGCTCAAGGTACAGTTCAAACTCTGATAGTGAGGCAGATTCTGATGACAGCAGGACCCCTTTTAGTCCGTAAAGCACACACTAAGTTTTACCCAACCCAACATGCTTCCCCTACATTCACCACTAAAACAAGGAAACAGACAACACAGTCAGGTCAGATCAACCAAGGAGCCTCAGACAATGACATAATCAATCCACCTGACATTCAGAGGATCATTGTAGAGCATGTTATTAAAAACGACAACTCCAGTGCCTCAAGCCAGGGATCTAAGCGACTTCGTCCCTTTTCAGGCAAGCTTCCTAAACCTACCAACGAAGCTGACTTTCAGACATGGTCTCTCCATGTGGAGCTTATGATTCAGGATAAAACCCCTGTTGACATGCAGCGACGTAAAATTCTAGAAAGCCTGCTTCCCCCAGCCTCTGATTTAATCAGGCAACTAGGCCCAGATGCAACCCCTCATGATTATGTGAAGCTCCTTGACTCAGCCTATGGATTAGTTGAGGATGGGGAAGAGATTTTCGCAAGATTCCTCAGCACTCATCAAAACACAGGAGAGAAAGCCTCAGACTACCTGCAGCGGTTACAGGTGCTTATCACTACAGCTGTGCTGAGGGGCGGCATTGTGAAAGCAGACGCCAATAAACAGCTGTTGTGACAGTTTCGGCGTGGATGTTGGGACCAGTCCCTTATTCTAGCACTGCAATTAGGGCTTAAAACTGAAAACCCGCCTGATTTCTCTGATTTCCTACTACAAGTTAGGACAGAGGAAGACAGGAGAACTGCAAAGCAGGATCGCATGCAACGTCATTTAGGGAACACGAAGCTCAGGTCCTCTATGAATATGCAACTCGTGCATGAACTGCCTTTCTCTGATGATGCAGGCACAAATGTCCTCCAGACATACGTCACAGAAACTGAAGCTTTACGGAAACAAGTCTCTGAACTAAAAATGCAACTTACCAAAAAGAAAGATCTAAGGAAGCAAAAGCATGCTAACAAAATCCAGAATTCAGCTCAAGATAAAGATTTCTTTCTGTTTCAAATGTGGCAATGATGGCCATCTAGCACGACAGTGTGAAAATCCCCCAAATAAGCTGTTAGTTGATCAGAAATATAAAGAACTCAAAGCAAGACAAAATGAATGGGAAACCAAATATGACCATTTAAACTGGACAGGGTCGCAGTGGAGGGACTAACTGCACCCGGAAATATAATGAAACGTCCCACACAAACCAAAGGCACAAAAACCCTCGTCTGTGAAACACATTCCTCACCTCAGTCATTGGATGGTGCTCTCCCAAGAGGGTTGATAGGGCCAAAATGTACATCGACTGTTGTAGTCGAAGGAGTTCAATGTGATAGCCTTCTAGATTCAGGTTCCCAGGTTAGCACAATTTCTAAATCTTTTCATGAGAGCTATCTCTCACATCAGCCCATTTTCCCCATTCAAGACCTATTAGACATAGAAGGCGCTGGTGGTCAGGAAGTACCCTATTTAGGCTACATCCAAGTCAACATAAACATTCCAGAGCACATCATGGGGAAACCTGTAGAGATTCTTACCTTAGTACTGGTCGTGCCTGACCACAGAACCAACAAGGACGTCCCCTTGTTGATAGGTACCAACACCCTGGATCCACTATATGAAAAGTGTGTACTTATTCAGGATGGTTGCGTAGAACACGGGGCCAACGGTGGTCAATGCACCCCGCTTGTGAAACAATTGTATCACAGATTCAAAATAAATCAACAAAATGGCAGAGTAGGGACTGTGAAGCTGCAAAGCAAAAAGAGTGTCGTCATTCCTGCAGGTGAAAGAGTGGCTTTAACTGGATATGCAAAGCATGTCCCAGTAGCTACCGATACTCCCCTTATGGTAGAGCCCCCCAAATCCAACTTACCTGCTGGTCTCTTGTTCTGTAGCTACGTCATGACAAGCCCGCCATTTCCATCCTTCAAGATGCCTGTTTTGGTAAAAAATGAAAACGCACATGACATCAAATTATCAGCAGGTCATAGCATTGCTGAGTTATCCTTTCCTAAAGCTGTGTCATTCTTACCAGGTCACGATGACAGAGTCATACTGAGTGAGCCATCCCACCTGACTTCATCCTTCGCGACGTGCAATTCCATGCATGTGTCTGATTCCGGTAAACTCACTTTTGACTTTGCAGACTCTCCCTTGTCTGAAGAGTGGAAGGAGAGAATTACCAGGAAGTTGAATTCAATGTCAGACGTTTTTGTACTCAACGACCTTGATTTTGGTCATACCACTGAGATCAAACACAGGATACGCTTGTCCGATCCATCTCCATTTAAACAGAGGCCCAGACCTATTCATCCCTCTGATTATGAGGCTGTCAGACGTCATTTAAAAGAGCTTCAAGATGCGAACATCATACGCGAGTCAGAAAGCCCCATCGCTTCACCAATAGTAGTGGTGAAGAAAAAGAACGGTGATATTAGGCTATGCGTCGATTACCGAAAACTGAATAGACAAACCATCAAAGACGCATATGCATTACCTAACATAGAAGAAGCCTTCTCAGCCTTGAACGGATCTAAGTGGTTTTCCATCATGGACCTCAAGTCTGGCTACTATCAAGTAGAAATGGAAGAGGAAGACAAGTGCAAAACAGCTTTCGTGACACCTATGGGGTTCTGGGAGTTTAACAGGATGCCACAGGGAGTTACAAATGCCCCCAGTACTTTTCAGAGAGTAATGGAGAAGTGTATGGGTGGAATGAACTTGAGAGAAGTCTTAGTCTTTCTTGATGACGTTATCGTTTTCTCGGCCACACTTGAAGAGCATGAGGATCGATTACTCAGAGTTCTCCAGAGGTTGAAGGAATTTGGCATAAAACTTTCACCAGAGAAATGTCAATTCTTCAGAACATCTGTTAAATACCTCGGTCATGTTATGTCTGCTACTGGGGTAGAGACCGACCCAGCCAAGATAGCTGCTCTGACGACGTGGCCTAGGCCTAATAACATCAAAGAGCTTAAGTCTTTCCTTGGATTCGCCGGGTATTATAGGAGGTTCATAAAGGACTACTCCAAAATCGCAAGGCCTCTAAACGACTTAACAGCTGGTTATCTGCCACCAAAAAGGAAGTCATCCTCCTCATATAGTAGCTCAACACGTCTCTCAAGTGTAGATTTCAGAAAACCGTTTAATGAGAAATGGACGTCAACCTGCGAGGACGCATTTAAGACTCTCATTCGAAAGCTCACAACAGCTCCTATCCTTGGGTTTGCTGACCCGAAAAAGCCTTACGTAGTACATACAGACGCAAGCACTCATGGTCTTGGTGCAGCTTTATATCAAGAACAAGAAGGTAAATTGAGAGTAATAGCTTATGCGAGCAGGGGACTCAACTGCTGTGAAAGAAATACCCTGCACACAAACTCGAATATCTATCTTTAAAGTGGGCTGTCATGGAGAAATTTTTTGATTACCTCTACGGAGCAAAATTCACTGTGGTGACAGACAACAACCCACTGACGTATGTACTGACGTCAGCCAAGCTTGATGCGGCAGGCCATCGCTGGCTGGCTGCCCTTTCCAGTTTTGACTTTAACATTCAGTATAGAGCTGGGAGGAAGAACCAAGACGCAGACGGTCTCTCAAGGCGCCCACATCCTTATGATGAATACCAACCTGACTTCGCTTCTCAGGATGAGGATACTCGCATTCAGCGTTTCCTTGCCCAGTTCCTGCAGAGTGACAGAGGAGCCGATTTTCCATCCGATGCTGTGAAGGCAGTGTGTCAGAGGTACCAGCACATCTCAGCAGCAGGTACGGGGATGGACTTCCAAACGCCAGTACCGGTGGAATGTTTAGCAATCGAGGCCTCTACCATTCCTGTAGGATTCTGTCAAGCTGATGTGCTTGGGTCATGTACGTTGCCGCAAATGTCACTTCAAGATTGGGCACGTGAGCAAAGGCAAGACCCAATCATCAGTAGAGTAATAGAGCTGGTCAAAGCAAGAAAATGACTTCCATATAGGCTGAGACGTCAGGAGAACCGAGAGGTTCAGCTGATGTTGAGAATAATGGAGCAACTGGTTTTCTCCAATGAAGTCTTATACCGAAAACGCATAAATCAAGGTGAGCCTTTCCATCAACTTGTCCTTCCGACGAAATACAGAGCAATCGCTCTAGAAAACCTCCATGATGCTGTCGGACACATGGGTACTGACAGAACTTTGGACTTGGTTCGTGCCCGATTCTATTGGCCTCGTATGGCCATGGACGTGACTGGAAAAATCAAGACCTGTGGGAGGTGTATACGGAGGAAGGCACGGGCTGAGAAAAATGCTCCCCTGGTGAATATAAAAACAAGCCGTCCTTTGGAGTTGGTCTGTATGGACTATCTTTCACAGGAGCCTGATGAAAAAGGAACAAAGAATATCTTGGTCATCACAGACCATTTCACTAAGTATGCAGTAGCGGTTCCCACAGCAGATCAGAAGTCAAGAACTGTGGCAAAAGCTTTATGGAACAGCTTTTTCATTCATTATGGATTCCCCGAGCGATTGCACAGTGACCAAGGTCGTGACTTTGAATCAGCCCTGATCAAAGATCTGTGTATGCTACTCGGCATTAAAAAGACAAGGACAACACCTTATCATCCACGTGGAAATCCCGTGGAGCGGTTCAACAGAACACTTCTTGAGATGTTAGGTACATTAGAAGAGGGAGACAAAGCGAGATGGAGGAAGTTTGTGCAGCCTCTTGTCCATGCGTATAATTGTACAAAAAATGATACTACTGGCTATTCCCCATATCAGCTGATGTTTGGTCGCCAACCAAGACTCCCAGTTGACATCGCTTTTGGGCTGAGCCCTGAGGGAAGCAGTAAACTATCTCATTCTGAATATGTCAAGAAGCTGACGGAAAGTCTAACTGAAAGCTATCGACTAGCCAATGAACACAGTTTAAAGGCTGCTTTACAGAACAAACAGAGATTTGACAGCAAAGTGAGAGAGTCCACACTGGTAGCAGGAGATAGAGTCCTTGTGCGGAATGTCGGCATTAGAGGGAAACACAAAATTGCTGATCGATGGAGCAAAACCATATATACTGTTGTTAAAAAGATCCAAGATTCCCCCGTCTATGTTGTCATCCCAGAACATACAAGTGGACCTGAAAGAGTCTTACATAGAGACCTGCTTCTGCCATGTGGATTTCTTCCATCCACTGTCAAGGAAGTATGTCCCAGAGAGTCTAAATCCAGACAGAAACCTGATTCCTCACCTTTACCCGTAGATGATGGAGCTGAAGAAGATGGAGAACTGTCTGAAGAGGAGGATGAGGTTGAGTATTACTCTCTGTATGACCAACGTTCGACTTCCACTATTGCTGAACAAGATGGAGGAATTCTACAAAAAGAAACCAGACTAAAGCAAAAATCTCATGTTGTAGAGTCCACTGAAGAGGATACTCAGATGGAAAATGAGCCTGTCTCTGAAAGTCAGGAAGCGAATGTGAGTTTTGATGTCTCTACATTAAACCCTGTAGCTCCAGCATTCGAACCTGAGGGTGTTGGAAGTGATAGAAATAGTGAGGTTAGTCAAGTTCAATACTCACTTGCACCTGATATTGTACAAGCCGAAGAAAATACTCCTAATGTTCCTGCAGCGGAATTGAGTGAGCACTGTAGTCTTAGAGACATATCAGGAATTGGATTGAGGTTAACAGAGGAAAGTGGAACTGAAAAAAAAA
Organism: Xyrauchen texanus; assembly: GCF_025860055.1. NCBI lineage: Eukaryota > Metazoa > Chordata > Actinopteri > Cypriniformes > Catostomidae > Xyrauchen > Xyrauchen texanus. The sequence continues at coordinate 61,311,230 of NC_068276.1, forward strand.
CATAACGGGGTTGTTCCTGAAGAAGACGTGACGTTGAGAAGATCCTCTAGGGATAAAACAGCTCCCAAAAGGCTGACCTACCCAACTTTAGGGAACCCATTAGTCACAGTTATACACTCCATTTTAACTGGGTTAGACCAAGCTTTTTCCCAAACCTTTTCCCCTGACATTGTACCTTACATATGTCATTTAACACCTTTAGCATCTGAAATAGTGTAGCATGCAACATGCAAGGATGCATGTAGATTAAGGAGGGGAGGATGTAACCCACTAGAAAATAACCTACTAATTATGTAATGTTTCCCCTGCACACCGTATTAGTTCAGTAGGTGGCGGTGTGGTGCTGAACATAGGGAAATAGTTACGCTGATTTCTTTCGGAGAAGAAGACCGGACTCGTGCAGATCGATAGAGCTGAAGCGTTGCTTCAATTTTCTTCGCTGAAATAAAAAAAGTTAAGGGTAAAAAAGCTAAGAGCTAGTTAGAAGGGTTTTCCCACTAAACTTACTTCTAATGCAGAGATAACCGAGCAAAGTGTCAAAATTACAAGGAGGTTACCTATTTTTATGATTTTTCTCCGGTGAGTGTTTTACACGTGTCAATTGTGTTACTAGCAGACATGGTGATAGATGTAATTAGTGAGTTAAGTGTGGAAAAGTTATCATTGTTTTATTTTTTCTTGACTGTAACTCAGTTTAATGCATTGTGTGAGAATGTATTGATAAGATATGCTAAAACAAACTAAAGGAAAAAACCAATCAGAGTTGAACATGAGTTTAATGATCTGAAGTGTTGTTTCATGCTATATTGAAGCCATGTTGCTACGTGATATGCTAGTGCATATTTAAGATGTTTATCAGATGTATTTGGGACGTTTATGATTTAGGATGTTTGTAAATCTGATCTTTTTAAGATGTTTATCAGATGTATTTGAGACGTTTATGATTTAGAATGTTTGTAAATCTGATCTTTTTAAGATGTTTATCAGATGTATTTGAGACGTTTATGATTCAGAATGTTTGTGAATATGATCTTTTTAAGATGTTTATCAGATGTATTTGAGACGTTTATGATTTAGAATGTTTGTAAATCTGATCTTTTTAAGATGTTTATCAGATGTATTTGAGACGTTTATGATTTAGGATGTTTGTAATCTGATCTTTTTAAGATGTTTATCAGATGTATTTGAGACGTTTATGATTTAGGATGTTTGTAATCTGATCTTTTTAAGATGTTTATCAGATGTATTTGAGACGTTTATGATTCAGAATGTTTGTAAATATGATCTTTTTAAGATGTTTATCAGATGTATTTGAGACGTTTATGATTTAGGATGTTTGTAAATCTGATCTTTTTAAGATGTTTAGCGGATGTATTTGAAACGTTTATGATTCAGAATGTTTGTAAATCTGATCTTTTTAAGATGTTTATCAGATGTATTTGAGACGTTTATGATTCAGAATGTTTGTAAATCTGATCTTTTTAAGATGTTCAGCAGATGTCTTTGAAACGTTTATGATTTAGGATGTTTGTAACCTGTTTTTTTTAGATGTTTATCAGATGTATTTGAGACATTTATGATTTAGGATGTTTGTAATCTGATCTTTTTAAGATGTTTATCAGATGTATCTGAGACGTTTATGATTTAGGATGTTTGTAAATCTGATCTTTTTAAGATGTTTATCAGATGTATTTGAGACATTTATGATTTAGGATGTTTGTAATCTGATCTTTTTAAGATGTTTATCAGATGTTTTTGAGACGTTTATGATTTAGGATGTTTGTAATCTGATCTTTTTAAGATGTTTATCAGATGTCTTTGAGATGTTTATGATTTAGAATATTTGTAAATCTGATCTTTTTTAAGATGTTAAACAGATTTTAATCAGAATGTGATGCTTTCCAGATTAAAAGATCTAAAACAGACATTTCAGAGATGTACGTGTGCTTTCTGGGAACCCTAACCACAATTTTCTTTCCGTAGAAAATAGCTACCCAGGAGCATTCCGAAGATGGCTGCAGAGTTAACTGACTTGCCTTTGTAGCTTAAAAAATCACATAAAGGAAACGCCATTAATAATAATAAAGGCAGCTTTTAGTACATTTAAAAATAAAATAAAAATGACCTTAATTTGTGGGGCCCCCTGGTGGCTAGGGGGCCCTAAGCGGCTACTCATACCACTTATATATAGCTACTGCCCGGCGATAGTAAATTGTCCAGTGAATCTAGCCGGGAATAGTAGGTCATCTGGGTATTTCTTGCCTACTATTTTATGAATACTGAGTACTTGGACACCCTTTTCCATTGGCATACGGTTTTCGACATTCTAGATAATAGGGAAGCTTGCATTTTCGGACGCAGTTTTTATGTCACTACATTTACGAATGGTCTTGCACATGATCTTGTGTACGGGCCGGGTTCAGGCTTCAACTTAATGCCCATGCAGGCCTCTACTTCCTGGGTCACCATTTTAGGAAATGTTTCATTTATTAGTAACAAGGTAAAATCACACATCTAAACGTTAAATTTTTGGTAATTAAAATGGGGGATAGTTATTTATTTTAAATGTTTAAACACATATATTATAATGAATTGGAAATCAATTCTAAAGATCATTTAAAAATAGTCTGCTTTAGATATTTTCATCTGGAAAACATCACAAATCAGAGCAATTTCTGAGCATATGGGGGCCTTATGCGAAATCCTACTTTGAGGCTCCCCAGCGTCCCCAAAATAAAAATAAAAAAATGACCTTACTTTTCGCTGCCCCCTGGTGGCTCAGGGGCCCAAAGCGGCTGCCTATAACGCTTATAGCTTGAAATGGCCCTGTCACAATTTATTTAACATCTGATAAACATCTTAAAAAGATCATATTTACCAACATTTTAAATCATAAATGACTCAAAGACATCTGCTGAATGTTTTATTGACATCCGAGAGGAGATGTCATACAGACGAATTGCAGATGAGCAAACAACCTAAAAAAATATGTCTTCCAGATGTAAACACACACATCAAATAAACATCTGGGTAATATATGTGCGCTATAAGGTGCCTTTCCTCAATCCTGAATATGTGATTACATCCCCTGATAGCACATGTACATCACCCGGATGTCTGTTTGAAGTGTTTTCTCATCTGCAAATCACCTGTAAGACGCTTATTCCCCTCGGATGTAAATAAGACATTCAGCAGATGTCTCTGAGATCTTTGCAAATCTGATCTGTTTTAAGATGCTTAGCAGATGCTATTTAGAAAGTCATAAATGTGTGATGATTTCTCTTTAAAACAATATTCATCTGTGCATCCTGTGGTGCAAACACTGTCCTTATGCTGCCTTTGTATTACAGGGTAACAATGCAAGTGCTAAACTTAATAGAGGGTTTATAAGCACCATAAAGGCAAGCACTCCACCACCACCATCTCCTGAAGAATTGGAGACAGTTCCTCTTATAACAAGAAAAATGAAGGCATCCCAATATAGACCAGGACTTGTATGACAGCATACACAGGAAGGCTACAGTGACTAAACCTGCTCTGATGACGAACGGTAGCCCGACTGAAATATTTAGGTGTTTTCCCTGAATTTTAATGTGCAAAAGCATAATTAACACGCCAGCGAGCCAACCCGCTCTCTTCTGCATGCGCATTCACTGGCTCTCCGCACACTACACGGACCTCACTGAGTAGTCCGCATCGTTTGCAGTCGCCTTCCCTCAAGAGTGGGCTGTGTGCATCAGGTAAGCGCATCAAGACATCTTCGAGACACTATTTTGCACCCTCATTTTATTAATGCACATTCCAAACGCGTTTATTAATACAAAAGGGTGAAACGATGACAATCCTTAATTCATTCTCCTTAATGCATTGCGCGCACATTTGCGTCTCGTGCAGATCAAGAAAAGATCCAACGCGTGTATGAAAAGAGATTTGTGACTTTACGTCATATAATCAGACGGTAGGCTTATTGATTTATATTATAGTGAATGCACGAATTTATTCTGCCCTCAGTCATCCATTCATACAGAGTGAGAACGCGTAGCTGATATCGACATGAATGAACAACAGTCAGCTGCTGTGGTACTGTAAGAAGACATGCCATAGAAGCATTTGAGGGTATTATGTATCATTGATGACGGTAAATACCCACATGTTTGTGTGTTTTTTCTCTGGATGAGTAAGGTGTGTCATGTCAATGCAGTTTCTGTCGGATCGTGTTGAATCAATAGATGATTCTCGACCGGTCGAAGCATTATTACGCAGCAAGGCTGCTGCTTTTCATCCCTTAGAGAGTCAGTAATACTATATTGAAGGGGTTTTGGTGTAAATGACTGGATACTTGCTTCTAATGATATCAAAATTTTAGTTTTGTGTAAAGATTGTTTTTTTTTTTACATTCATATCCATATATTGAGGCATGCTTGGTCGCACAGTATTGCTTTTTTTTTTTTTTTGCATCACTCTGTTTCTATTTTCTGTGCCTCCTGCAAGAGCATGCTGCTTTATGCATTATGCATTATTACATGCATTACAGGCAGTAGCTAGTGGGGTGAAAGGTGACAATGATTCCAGGGGCCCCAAGGTACTGGGGGCCCCACAATAAATTCTATCCTGTATTTTATTAATAGAAATGGGCCCAGGGCAATATACAGTCAGGGGGGCACAGATTACCTTGCTGCAGCCCTGATTACAGGTCATCTGTATGCGCACAGAGGGAAGTGGGAGGGGTGTGGGTTTTGGCAGTATGATGGGGATGCATAAAGATTTTAAGGCTTCTTTAGTTTGAGTAGAAGTCCGTTATTTGATTGCTATTCATCGCAGGAGTGGGTGCCTTTAATTTTAATTTCATGAACTGCTGCCCACTGTTAATTGCAGTGTACAATTTTGGCTTTCCTTAATAAGTAACTGTTCTTGTTTCTGGCACATAGTTTACCCACATTTTTTACAAAATAGTGTGTGCATACTTAATTTCCTGGTATTACAGAACATAAAAAAAATTCTGATTTAGTGCATTAAAAGATGAATTGTATGAGCATGGCAGGGATTTTAACAACATGTTCAAAAAATGGCACTATATGAAAAACACATATGTTAAATAAAAAGTGAAAAAAACTACAATAATGGCCTTTTTTCATAAAGAAAATTCGTAAAGGCCATCAACATATTTCTCCAAATACTAGTGGATAAAAAAACAATATTGATTTATTAATTTGTTTTCATCCCCCTTTCTCCCAATTTGGAATGCCCAATTCCCACTACTAAGTAGGTCCTCGTGGTGGTGCGGTTACTTACCACAATCCGGGTTGGGGAGGACAAGTCTCAGTTGCCTCCGCATCTGAGACCGTCAATCCGCACATCTAATCACGTGACTTGTTGTGCATGACACCGCAGAGACTCACAGCATGTGGAGACTCATGCTACTCTCCACGATTCACACACAACTCACCACACGCCCCATTGAGAGAACCACTAATCACGACCACAAGGAGGTTACCCCATGTGACTCCACTTCTGAGACCGTCAATCTGCACATCTTATCACGGGGCTCATTGTGCATGACACCGCGGAGACTCACAGCATGTGGAGACTCATGCTACTCTCCGCAATCCACACACAACTCACCACATGCCCCATTGAGGGCGAGAACCCCTAAATGCGACCACAAGGTGGTTACCCCATGTGACTTTACCCTCCCTATCAACCCGGCCAATTTGGTTGCTTAGGAGACCTGACTGGAGTCACTCATCACGCACTGGATTTGAACTGGCGACACAGATGTGGGGATTTTGAATTTGTAGATATAAGCTCAAAAATAGATTTCTGTATGGAAACATTGCAAAAATTATGATGATAATTATAAAAATAATAACGATAATGCACTTTTTTTGTTATGTGGTTTTCTCATACCCAACAACACACATACACACATAAAAGAATAAGCCCAATAAATTAATAACAACTCTACACATAGTAAACAAAACAGAATAAATAGAAAAAACAATGGAATAAATGCTGTAAAACAGCAATTTCAGCATAGAAGAAATAAGCAATTAAGCAACTAAATAGAAAGCCAGTGGAGTAAACTGTAATTATGATATTGTAAAATGACATTCAAATTGTACTGTTTTTACCATACAGATACTACTACACTTCTAAACTGATTTACATAAATACTGGTACACCATATTAGTTTTTTAGACGTTAGAAATGATCTATTGTCATACAGGTTATGTGAGAGCTTTGGCCTTAGCTACACACTAGTACATATGGCAACATTTACTGTAATGTTAAAGAGCTGAGTATGTTTATTAAAACATTAAACTGTTGATTGGTCTTCAAGTATCAAAAGTGCTTTCTAAATTATTTGACGGCTGTAATAATTGGTTCTATACTACCTGAGTAATAGGTATTGCAAAGTCATCAGTATGTAATATTGCTTTGTGTAGTATCGTAATTGAAGAGAGCAGTCATAACAGTGTTCACTGATGAGGGTTACTATCTGAGTGCACTTTACAGGTGACATCTAGCATCTGTATCGGAACCATTTAGTTAATACTGCTGCTTGAATAAAATAATGAGCATTTCTCGGCAAAAATTACAATTCAAGTGTATTAAAGTGCACGATTTTTTGTGCAATTAACATACAATGCCACATAAGTGACTTGTTTTTATGACACAGCTTCTGGATTATGTGCATGTTAATACATGAGTTTAAATCATATCTGTTTCTGTTCACTGAATCGTTCATCACCACTTAAGACATACCGATTATCGGTTTGACCGATATTTTTAACCGATAGTCATATTTTTATTAGTAAAATGTAAATTTCTGTGTTATTTCTGAATTATTGATGCATTACTACAGATTTGTTGCTGCCGGATTTTGACTCAGAAGCAGATCTGTAAATAAAATTATACTTAAATGTTAATTAACTGCTTGTTATGATTTCTATGCCGATATATCCACCAAACAGGAAAAAAATATGAATATTTTCACTCATTTGTGTGAGGCAAGTGTCTTATTTTGGGCTTGTTTTCCAGACCATGTAGCTTTTTCGACTGTGCACAATAAAGCAGTTAACCTTCAAATGTTAGTGATTTATGGTTCACTTGTTATTGTGCCTAAAAGCAGAAATAAAGCAAGAATTAAAATTGGTGACCGAACACAACAAAGTCAGTGTTGTACTGGTCATTTAAAACCAATATCGGTCAATCTCTAATCACCACTGGTAATTCTAAACTGTTCTCAGGTCGTAATGCCATGTTTACATTTACTCGTGACTCGTAGCATTTTCACTGAATACTTGAACATTTTTAGATCAGGTTGCAGTAAGTTTTGCAAAGAGTGGCTACTCTCCATATTATTAGCCTTAATTCGCTCAAACTTGGAACATTATATATTTGTATGATGATCAGTAGGGATGCACCAATGTATCGGCTGCCGATTGTAAAAAAAACAAACAAACAAAAAACATCTACATATCGGTTATAAGCATGAAAAACTGATGGTTAATCTATAATGAATTATCATCACACTTTGTTAAAACTCTGTGAGTTCAAATGTACAATCCAGAAATAATGATTGTGCAGAATAATGCCACAGAATGTAGAAGGGTCGGCATTCCTAAGAACACGTAATATTTCATTTGTATTCTCTCTCGTTCTCATGTCAATGTGGACAAAAACAGCATAAACGGACGTGACAGTTGTGAAAGCGGCGCTTACTTATACACGATACATGACACGTTGAAACCAGCAGACATCAGTATAACATCCATTAATGCTGTATGATTGATTGAATTAAGATTGAAATCACTGTATGGCCTTGCACGATTACTGAACCTTAAAATTACATTTTAAAACAAAGTGTGCATTCAGAGCTACATTCAGCACTGTGTGAGCAAGCGGCGCCCTCTAGCGGTCTGGATAGCATTATCTATTGTCCATTCTACCAATATAAAACAACATTTAAAAGGGGTTTTTTGTTTCTTTGGTTAAATCTTTTTTACTTTTCCATAATGTGGTTGATATTTCCATGGAATTGCCCAACACATGCATGGTATAAACATGTAATCATCATAAACAATACATACGTGTAAAATGTGAGCTTTTTTTTTTTTTTTTTATATCGGCCAAACATTTTCATATTGGTGCATCCCTAATAATCAGAACATTATTGACTTATAATTTATTTATACTTGGCCAGGAACTTAAGATTATATTTGCACCTGACCATTAAGACTTAATTTCATATGTCTGTGGTCACAGGCTATTAAAAGATGCTTTTTGCTCACAGAGCCTGTGGACTACTTAGACATTACCCAAGAGACATGGAAAGAATCAGTGCACCACACCCTGTTGGCTAGTATGTAGTACGGACGTAAAGGCACATTGCCCAAGTAATGCCAATAAAAAAAGAACATGTGGAAGACTAATGCATTGAAGCAAAGAAGCCATCAGCCCAGTAATGTGAGGTTAACCTCAGGACTAGAAAAGCCTTCTTCTAACATAGAAATATTGTGAAGTCATGGAACATTCTCTCAGTTCATGATGTAGTGAGGTTAGTTCATGATTACTTTAATGCGCTATTGGCTAGATGCCCTTCAGTCACTGCAACTTCAGTTGGTGCAAACTACTGAAGTCATAGTTCTTGATTTATATTTACATTTATTCATTTGGCAGATGTTTTTTTTTCCAAAGTGACTTGCAAATGAGAAATAGAAGCTTACTTTGAAGTGAGCTTTGACAGAGTGAAACAGTAGTAAAATAGCTTCAAAGGTTGATCGTTAAACAGCATTTGCTGTGATGTATTTGTGCTTGAAACAGAATATTCAATGAAATAAATAAATTGTGCACAAAATATGCATCGAGTACATACTGTAAATAGGTTCATTTTCGATTTCATGTAGACTCACGTTTATTCACTCTTACTTCACAGTTCTCAGTGATTGGTTGACAATGACAGACGCTGTGATGGGCACTAAAGGTGTCCACGTGCAGTCTGGACCCGGTCTTGGAGCTGAGCTGACTGATGAGGAGAAGGAGATTATCAACAGCGTAATCGCCCGTGCTGAAAAGATGGAGGTGATGGAGCAAGAGAGGATCGGGTAAGATGAGAGATCACATGTTTATTGATTGTCAGCACCAGGGCTGGACTGGGAAGAGAAATCGGCCCGGGATTTTACATGGCAACTGGCCCAAAAGTTGTTGAGCGGGTAGGGGGATCTGGGTTCGTCACGTTTTGCGGCTGACTCACCGGCCCGCTTGGTTCTCCTGCTGGCCAGTCCGCCCCTGATCGGCCCCAAAGTGTGTCGGCCCACCGGGAAAATTCCCGGTATGCCAGATTGCCAGTCCAGCCCTGGTCAGCACACAATGCTGTCTGTCAGCCCTGTTGTGATTTAGTTTTGATGTGGCTAGTTTGAAGTTTTCTAGCAAGACAAAGTTCACAACTACAGTCAATCGACCCTTTTAACCCTTAAACACATACCTCTGGTCTTTAATGACCCGGGACCTAATTCCACCCCCCTGTTCTTAAACTACAGTGAATAATCAGTATCCCATATGCGTGTACTCATACATACATGTATATATATGACTTGATTTACATTTGACATTGCTATTTGATGAAGAAGCAACATGGAAGTAAACTATAGCAAGTTTAACACATTAACAGTATGATACAGTATGACTATTGCCATGTGGGTGTACTACTGAAAATATGTACGTTGTGCAACTATTTAGACTCAAAAAGTGCCTGAGAAAGTACATATGTGTAACTTAAGAGTAGCTTATGTGTATCTTATGTGTTATGTGTAGCTCAATATGTTTTTGACAGCCAGTTGCATCTCATGAAATTTCAGAGTGAAAGTAATGAATCCTGTTCTAGATCTGATCTGAAATTGGTAATTTTTAATAGAATAATAAAAAAAAAAAACTAAATGTTAAAATTGTATTAATTTCATTTTGGTAAAATTTTACACAATTCAATTTGATGGAATTTTGTTATTACATATACTGAAATGAGTAAATCTTCCCTTCTAATTCACAAGTTAATTTGCCCATATAATCTTTAAGCTATTAAGGTTAAGCTTATTTGGCTTGCTGTCCACGGAGGGGCTCGATGAAGCAGCTTCAACGTGGTATCCCCCCTGGGACTATTAATAGGAGATGATTAAGTGGGGCAAGATGCCTAGGGTAAAAGTGTTGGGGAGGTGGAGGGATGCTGGAAACAGCTGAGACTGAAGACAGGTAAAGAGCTGCTTATATTCTCTAACTGTTAATTGAAAGATTAGATGGACTCGTTCCTCCCGAAATTACATTTAAGAACTTCAATTTTTATCCCCTTTTTTCCCTGATTTGGAATGCCCAATTCCCACTACTTTAGTAGGTTCTCGTGGTGGTGCGGTTACTCGCCTCAATCGGGGTGGTGGAGGACAAGTCTCATTTGCCTCCGCTTCTGAGACCGTCAATCCGCGCTTCTTATCATGTGACTCGCTGTGCATGACACCGCGGAGACTCGCAGCATGTGGAGGCTCATGCTACTCTCCACGATCCACACACAACTCACCACACGCCCCATTGAGAGCGAGAACCACTAATCATGACCACGAGGAGGTTACCCCATGTGACTCTACCCTCCCTAGCAACCGGGCCAATTTGGTTGCTTAGGAGACCTGGCTGGAGTCACTCAGCACACCCTGGATTCGAACTCGCGACTCCAGGGGTGATAGTCAGCTAAATGTGCAAATCTTAAAAATAGGCAAAAATAATTTATACTGTGCAAAAATAATAATAAAAATAAGACCGAAACATTGCAATACATTTTGTGGTACTCTTTGTAAGCTAAGGTAGGGTGCAGATCTTTGTTTGACTACTGTAGTATATGTCCCACGCAGGGCCGTAGCTGGGTATTCTGGGGCCCCTAGCTGTATATTGCTCTGGGCCCCTTTCCTATTAAAAATACAGTTTGGAATTTGTTGTGGGGCCCCCCTGGACCCAAGGCTGGACTGGGAAGAGAAATCGGCCCTGGATTTTACATAGGAACTGGCCCCAAAAGTTGTTGAGCAGGGGCTGGTTCAGGGCTGGTTGATATCGTGGCACCATTTTGTGGTCCGTTCTGCATAACGCGGCGGCTCATTTTAGATTAACGCGGCCCATTCGGCCGGTTTCGCGGCCGACCCACCAGCCCGCTCGGTTCTCCCGACGGCCAGTCCGCCCCTGATTGGCCACAAAGTGCATCGGCCCACCGGGAAAATTCCTGGTATGCCAGATTACCAGTCCAGCCCAGCCCAGTCAGGTTCTTATATTCGGTTACTATTCGACAATTAAGTGAAATTCAGCTTGATGGAATTTTGTTATGAAATTGAAATGCGTACATTTAAAAAAATCGGGTGTATAATGTTCGAATCGAAAATAAATGAATTTAATAGGTGAATTTAAAAACATTTAATTAGTTTAACAAAAGAAAGTTCAGTACGTCTTATAGATTTCATTGAAAAGGTTGAAAGTCTGAATACTTGGTCCACACTCTGTTTTATTTACGTTAGACGTCTGGTGAATCGTCTGGACAACATGAAGAAAACAGTATGTGGAGATGGAGTTTCACGCTGCCTGTTGTGCGGAGAGCAGTTGGGTGCAGTTGGCGTGAGCTCAGTGGTGTGTGAGGACTGCAAAAAGGTGAGAAACATTATCTAAATCATATCTCATATTCATTCACCATCTAGAAAAAATGTAAGCAGCGTGACTATTTTGCACTAGGTGTAAATAGCACTCGCCACACAGCATGGCTATTTGCACTTCAATAGTCTGGTGGAAGCACAGAAATTGAAGACAAACTGTGTCTCGAGTGTTGCAGCAGTGGCGTGGGACGTAAAAACTCTGAGAGAGTGTTTTTTTGTTGTTGTTCAATTTTGTGTTACTATGATTTTACAACAAATTACCACAGTGATACTAATGTTACTGTAGTAAAACCATTGTTATTTTTGTAAGGGAAGGTTAGGATTAGGTTATGTTTAGGGGTTGGTGTAGGGTGTCTGTGGGACTGTAAATAAACACGCTGCAGTGATGCCCCTATAATGTATGTTAGGTGGGTTAGGGTTAATTAATAGTTAATTAATATTTAATTAAGGGTGAAAAGAAGCATCTAACTCTGTATGCACTCAGTGCTAGTATACTGCAAATAGCCTCTTCTATGTTTTAGACATAGACTCCTAGTTAGCTACGTAGGCAGCATTTTAAGGCATCATAGGTGCACTCCCAACAAAAGGTCTGTTCCAAAACGTTCCAAAATATTGTCTGAAAAATATCAATAAAATAGTTGAAACCTCTTTAAAAGCACCCAATATTGCACGCTACGTGCTGTATTTCAATGCTTATTAAAGTGATGTGACATCAGCGCTTCAAAATGATAACGGCAACCTATAGCAAACATTTGTAAATGGTTGAATTGTGCTTCTTAGTCATTTAAAGGGATGCCGAATTTTAGGGACCAACAACTTGCATTGTACAGAATAAAAGACACTCTGAATGTGAATAGTGACTGAGACTAACGTTCTTCCTAGACAACATCAGGGTGAGTAAATGATGACAGAATTGTCATTTTGGGGGTGCCTGGGTAGCGCAGCGAGTATTGACGCTGACTATCACCCCTGGAGGTGCGAGTTTGAATCCAGGGTGTGCTGAGTGACTCTAGCCAGGTCTCCTAAGCAACCAAAATTGGCCCGGTTGCTAGGGAGGGTAGAGTCAAATGGGGTAACCTCCTCGTGGTCACTATAATGTGGTTCTTGCTCTCGGTGGGGCGCGTGGTGAGTTGTGCGTGGATGCCGAGGAGAATAGCGTGAAGCCTCCACACGCACTATGTCTCCATGGTAACGCGCTCAACAAGCCACGTGATAAGATGCGCGGATTGACGGTCTCAGACGCGGAGGCAACTGAGATTCATCCTCTGCCACCCGGATTGAGGCGAGTCACTACGCCACCACGAGGACTTAGAGCGCATTGGGTATTGGGCATTCCAAATTGGGAATAAAATGGGAGGAAAAAGAAAAACAAATTGTCATTTTTGTCTGTTTTTCCCCCTCAGAACATGTGCACTAAGTGTGGAGTGCAGACTAACGCTCGGCCGCGGTCCGTGTGGCTCTGCAAGATCTGCGGTGAACAGAGAGAGGTGGGGAACTGCAAATATCATTATATCTTGAAGGAGGTGAACTAAACTGACCCTTCTCTAAGCCATTTGTCATTTGGCACCGTTCATGGAAATGTACAATTCATTCAAATGGGACGTTCTGTGAAGCATATCTAAGCGAGCACACATCAGTTATTTTATTTGCATCTTTTTCCACTTAAGGTGTGGAAGCGATCTGGAGCCTGGTTCTTTAAAGGTCTCCCGAAGCAGTTCTTACCCTCACCGATGCCCATATCCACAGCCAAAGAGCCCAGTCCACAGCGGACTCCTGCTGCTCATCCAGCTGCTATGCAATCTCAAGCACAGGTCGCAGGTGAGATGGACAACCAGTGATTTTAACCTTTCAACCATCAATTACAAAACACTGCAAATACTCTGTCAACCACAGAAGTTTGAGATAAACATGCTGATGTTTTAAGGTTCAATGAAGAGTCAGCCAACTGCTCGAGTCTCGCAGATTGCAAGAGATCTTTCTCGTTCATTTTATGCTTGATAGTACATGTAGGATTTAAGATATAAACTACCATTATATGAACAATGAACATTATATTCATTCTTTATTAGTGCTTTTTAAACAAGAAAGACATGAAAATATGAAATAACACAAATGGAGATGTATGTCGTGCCGCCACGTTATGCAGAATGGACCACAAAAAGGCGGATGTGCAGAAAAGGACAGCGACCTCCTTCTTTTCAGTTTCCATTACTTAAAGGGACAGTTCACAAAAATGTAAAATTCTCTCTTCAATTACTCGCTCTCATGGCATCCCAGATGTGTGTGACTTACTTTCTTCTGCAGAACACTATTGAAGATTTTTAGAAGAATATTTCAGCTCTGTCGGTCCATACTATGCAAGTGAATGGTGACCAGAACTTTGAAGCTTCAAAAACCACATAAAGGCAGCATAAAATAATCCATAAGACTCCAGTGGTTTAATCAATGTCTTCAGAAGTGATATGACAGGTGTGGATGAGAAACAGATCAATATTTAAGTGATTTTTTTACTATCAATCTCCATCTTTGAGCAGCCCCACCAGTAGGGGACTGAATGTGAAAGTGAAAGTGTAGATATTCTGTAAAAACTTACTTAAATATTGAACTCTTTCTCACCCACACCTATCATACCACTTCTAAAGACATGGATTAAACGACTGGAGTCTTATGGATTACTTTTGTGTTTATGTTCAGCAGAAAAAAAGTCACGCACATCTGGGTTGTCATGAGGGTGAGTAGATGAGAGAATGTCAATTTTTGGGTGAACTATTATTTCGTCATAAGGTTTCTAATGTGAACCATTAAATCAGCTCAACCTTTCTATTAATTTTCAGTTAGACCAGATTCCTAATTTTCAAAGTCTAATATGGCCAGACTACTTGACAAAGGGCAGACATAGTGATTTTGCCTCTGCCTTTAAAACAACTAAATGTTTTTGCAATATTCACCACATGCATCAATGACATCCATGATATATATACAGTACATCATGTGCCTAAATGTGTATGTTTGTCATATAGCTCCAGAGCCAACAAAGAATCCAGCACTTGCTCCAAAACCACCCGTGGCTCCAAAACCATCCACCCTTCCATCCCACTGTTCCGCAGAGGCTGATGGAGGCTCCCCGAACTCTCCAGTGGTGATAAAGAAGACTGTGAATGTTCATGCAGCCAGACCGCAGTCATCAGCCACAAACCAGCCAGGTGAGATCAAACCTGTATTGGTTTTGGCTGGTCTGGCTTGCAAATGGATGTTCTTATTGTTATTTCAGTTAATAACATTTTTTACATTTAGTTTTTGTTTTAGCTGCTAATGATGACTCGAGGTGAATACATACAAAATATTCCTGGAAGCATCAAAAGGGATTTTCATTTTTTTTGTCCAGCTGCTCAGGAAGCAGAGAGAGCAACCTACCAGTCCAGTAATGTGCAGGATAGAGCGCCCCCTGTTGACAGAGAGGAGGAGTGGTCTGCTGTCTACAACCCTGCAGCTGCCCAGCATCAGAGCACTCCACCGGTGGAGGATGATGAAGAGGCCAACAGCTACGACTCCGATGAAGCAAGTAAGACAAGCAGGTCTCTTCACTGACAATAACCACCACTTTACTCAGTTTTATAGTCTCAGTTTATGTTTTTGACATTTCCAAGCTTAACTACTGCAGCGACCTCCTTACCTGACAATGTTTTCAGTGCAAACACAGCTTTTTTCAATGTAAAGGAGATCTAGTTGGCTCTATTAATGAAGGCAGGTGGTAAATGGAACTTACGGTTTCTATATGATCTATAGATTTTCAGTGGATTGAGCCCCACTTTTAGACTTAAAGGAATATTCCGGGTTCAATACAAGTTGAGCTCAATCGACAGCATTTGTGGCATAATGTTGATGACCCTGGGTAGCTCAATGGTAAAAATGCTGGCTACCACCCCTGGCGTTGTGAGTTTGAATCCCAGGGTGTGCTGAGTGACTCCAGCCATGTCTCCTGAGCAACCATATTGGCCCGGTTGCTAGGAAGGGTAGAGTCACATGGGGTAACCTCCTCGTGGTCGCTCTATTGTGGTTCTTGCTCTCGGTGGGGCGCGCGGTGAGTTGGGTGTTTGTGCCGATGGAGAATAGCGTGAAGCCTCCACATGCGCTAGGTCTCCATGGTAACGCGTTCAACAAGTCACGTGATAAGATGCGCGGATTGACGTCTCAGATGCGGAGGCAAACAGATTAAGGTGAGTCACTACACCACCATGAGGACTTAGAGCACATTGGAAACTGGGCGTTCCAAATTGGGAGAATAAAGGGAGTGAAAAAAAAAAAAGTAAAAATCGTGGTTACATTGAAGCACTTACAATGGAAGTGAATGGGGGCCAATCTGTAAATACTCACTGGTTTAAAAGTATAGACACAAGACATAAACAATATCCACGTAAACATGATTTAGTGTGATACAACAATTTACTAGCCTTTTCCGTGTGAAATTATAGCCAATTTTACAACTTCAACAAAAGTCAACAAACCCTAAAATGCCCCCCTCCTCCCCTCCCATTAAAAACCCCAAGTATTATAAAGTACTCCATGTGGCTTGTGCGTTACTCCCAAACCAACAACAAGCATCTCCTCCTGTATTTTGCCGAAGAAATTCAATTTAAAAATTCCCATCACAGTGTCAACTTCCAGCACATCTCAAATTCTGTGTTTAGTAGGATTCTCTGGGGGAATTAGATGTTTAGATGAAATATAGGCTGTCTCGTTTGGAAGCATGCAATAAAACAAGACAGCCTCGATGACGTATGCGGCCAACAAACATGACCTCCGGAGGATGCATGCTTCCAAACGAGACACAGCCATAATCGCTGCTTCCTTTGTCACTATGCTAAAATTATGTGTATCATAAATACACACGATTAAATACATTTTGTTATGATTTTTTTTTTTCTTTTCTATTTGGCGAAATTACAGCTTGGTTGGACATGACGGCCAATAAAAATACTCTGCACACAAATTATATTTACCTTGAATTTTCATTCGTCTTCAGACATTCAAACAACTCATATTTTATCTCAAGTATGCTCTCCGTGGACACTTTTGTCCACTTGGTTAACAAGTACTATAACTTTTGAAAAAAAAAAACTTTATAAATTGTTTGTTGTGTTGGAAATGAGGCACAGTCATTATTTTTTGAAAAATATATAACAATTATTTACACAATAAATATCGAAATTTATTTTCAATATTGCAATAATAAAATATAGAAATATTTGTATTCATTTCATGGTTCGTTTTTTCTCTCTTTGTTTAGATTATCATAGTGAAACATGTAATAGTTTGCATTTTTATAATGATAGTTTAATATTAAAAGATATTATATAATTTAATAGTTTAATATTAATATTAATAGTTCATAGTTTAATATTGAAAATCCAGGTTTGGGACAAGACTAAAACAATAAAATCTAGACATAAAAGGCATTTGAAAAAATACCCAAAATAAATAATGAAGGCCCGGTACATCGTTTCCAAATTGAGTTTTAATGAGACCTTCATATAGCACAAACAAAAGTAGATATAAGTTCATTTTAATTAAACAATAAACGGCATTGTTTATGACAAATATGCCCCCCCCACATGGCCCCCCATGTGTTGCATACCTTGTATATATGTTTTTTGCACCTCTGTATATTCCCTCTTACTTCCAACCAATGTTGTTCTATTCAACATCACTGCTTCTTTTCACTGTGTTTTTTGGGCAGTCTGCATCATGTCAACGTGGCGAGTCCCTTGCTTGGAATTTCAGTTAGAAAACATGTGCAGCTATAAATAGCTTTTGTTATTCACTTCATTTTTCTCTCACTGCACTGCCGAGCACAAGATGGCTTTGATCTTATCTAGTGCTCTGCAGTTCAGTATGATGCAGCAGTGCATCTGTATACAGACTACTGAACGTGTACAGATGCATTGAGGACGCAGTGCCCAAATACACACACTGTGAGTTAATGAAATCATTATAGTCCATATATCAAACCTGTGACAGTGGAAATCAGACTATCAGAGACTGCTGATAATACAGTCTGCAGCTGCATCACATGACAACCTTTCTATTACAAACACTCATTTGAAGAATGTGAAGTCATCCAGAACCTGCCAGGTGGATCCAGCCGCCTCACAGCCAGTCAATGACATCAGAGGGAGCATTTTGTATACAATAAAAAAAATTATAAAAATGTACAAAAATGTGCCTATTTTGAGATTCACACATTACAATTTCATAACAAAATTCCATCAAATTATATTCTGTAATTTTAACTAAATAAAACTGATAATAAATATAATACAATAATAAATATAAATAAATTATATAAATATAATTTAAAATTTGTATATTTTTATATTATAAAAATATTTTATAATATAAAAATATTTGGATTTTTATTTGTATCATATTTTGGTTAAAGGCTACTTGATGGAATATTGTTATGAAATTGAAATGCTCAAATCTTATTATTATTATTATTATTATTATTATTATTATTATTATTTGAGTGTATTAAGGACACTGTTTTAGGCAGTTCTCCAATGCATCATAGGGAGATTATCATGAATTATGTCAAGAAAAATAAAAAAAGGTTATATTTTGTATTTTTGTAAATGTAGAACCATTATGATTTTAATTTCGTGACATTATTTTCTCGGACAATCGAGCACATTTTAGAGTTTATGTTTAACTTTTCCTTTTCCCAATCAGTGATGATTCTCATCACTGTAACAGTCCATATAAACTCTATTACAGTCAAAAATATGTATGTACAATAACATATTTTATTCAAATGTGACTGTCATTAAAATAATGTCACAATGTAAAACATCCTAACTGTCAAAAAAATAGCCCTCTAATAAATATATAAATATATAAATATAAGACATTTATAAAATAAATACTGTTCAATTCTGATGAGCTCTGAACGGCTGAATCATGTTTGAAGATATAAACGTAACCGTAACGTAAACGTAACCTTTTGGCTGAATTTAAAGAACACAAACTTTGATTGATTTGCGTGCTGCAGAGTGTGAAGTTCAGTCATGTACATGCTCAGAGTCCGGTGTGACCGCAGCCTTAAACAGGTACCCACGGTGGGTATATGGGACAGCCCTGCCCACCTTTCAGTTGCATTATTGGTTTAATATTCCTTTTTTCTCGTGGGGTTTCAGGAACGGTTGTCTGACTGGTCAGAAATTGAAAATCATTCTCCAATTTCCCTGCAGCAGCTGTGGGATTATCTGTCTAATCCTGCTTCTCTGGATTTTGGAGAGTTTTTGGCCATTTTTCTGTTTTCATTTCTCAACAGTAATGAACTGTAAACATGACATCATACAGCAGACGGGGTATTTCCAGATTTGTTTTTAAAGGGTATTAATTATCAACGTTTGAAATGCCACATGTAGGAATTTCTATTTCTGTATATTTCATTATATTTAATAAATATATTTGAGAAAAACACACTTTACCCAGTATAATGTATACTGCATGTACTGTATATATATATACAGTGTGTGTGTGTGTGTGTGTGTGTGTGTTCATGGTGTGTGTGATATAATTTGTGGTTGGCATTTCACATTCGAAAAAATTATTTTAAGATTTACACTTTTTTATTTCATCACAAAATTCACACAAAAAAAATTCAAATAAAAAAACGAAATATAAATGTAAATATAAATATGAATATAAATGTTCAATTTGATGGGAGTTTTTAAAAATGCAATCAAAATGTGTGAATCTTAAAAATAGTCTAAATTATTTTATGGCAAATGTACATTTTAATCTTTTTTTTAATTTTATTTTAAATTTTATATTTTATGTTTGCAAATGTTTTAACAGTATCAATAAACTATTTATATTCAGTGCTGAATTTGGCCCAACCCTGATATGTGCACATTATATGTAAATGATGGTTGTTGCAAAATCTTGATTCTTCAATGCAATGTCTATATTGTGTTTGTTTAGCCACTCTTGGAGCGCTGGAGTTCAGTTTACTTTATGATCAAGGCAACAACAGCCTCCACTGCAGCATTATCAGAGCAAAGGTAACTTCAGTACTTGTGTGCAGTTGTGCAGAACAAATGCTTCACTAAAACACAAGTCTTTTCAACTCTATAGTCTTGTCTGATGTCTTTGTGGACTAAACAGACTCTTCTGTATGTTATTGTGTTATATAATATACATTATATTATAGGATGTATTAAACATGCTGCATACCCTCTTTTTATCTAATGCATTTTGACTAAAGCAAGAAGTTTTGTTCTGTGAGGCCAACAGTGTGTGTTGCATATGTACTCCTCCATAATGACAACCCAAGCCCAATGGCATGTACATAGCTATAAATGTTTTAAATGTTTGCAGAATTTGAGATTTTAAGGAAGAGTTCACCCTGAAATGAAAATTATGTCATCATTTACTCACACTTGTGTCGTTTCAAAGCTGTTTACAGTAGCTTTTCTTCTTCTGTTGAACACAAAACGTGATTTTTGTTTTCTCAAGAAACTCCTGGTTGAACATCCGTGTCCGTGTAGTTAAAAACAGACGGGGTGTGGGTCCGTTATGCACAAGAAAGCACCATCAAAGTATCACAAAAGTAGTTGATATAACTTGTGTGCTGTATTCGAAGCCTTCTGACGTCATACGGTAGCTTTGTGTGAGGAGCGTTATCAAATTTAAGTCGTTATTCACTGATAATCTGTTCAGTCCCCATTCACTTTCATATGGAAAAAGCAATCAGGGTATTATTTTTTTGGGGTGAACTCTTCCTTTAATTATATTGCACTGTGCATAATCTCTCTTATCTCATCAAATGCTGATAAAAGTATATATTTCTGCTTTATCTCTTAGGGTTTAAAGCCAATGGATTCCAATGGACTAGCAGATCCATATGTTAAAATGCATCTGTTACCTGGTGCAAGCAAGGTGAGACAGAGCTTTAATGTAGTACTAACGTAAGACTCTTCCTATACACCAGCATTATCAAATATAAATAATTTAAAATCATATATATAACGTTTATTACAGTTATAATTCAAAGTGCTTAACAGTAGGTTTATCACCATTTTTAATCACATTGTTTTGCCTTCACTGTCCTGCTGCATATTCAGTGCAGTCTCTCAATTAATATGAGGTCATAAAAATGACTTGCATAATAATTATAATATAGAAAGATGTTAAATAGTTTGAGATGAAGATTAGCACACTCAGTGGTTCAGTTGTACTTTACAGCGTTACTATTCTACGCAGTTCATTAATGATGCGCTTTGTTTTCAATGCAGTCAAACAAATTACGCACGAAGACTCTTCGGAACACTCGTAATCCGGCCTGGAATGAGACGCTGGTTTATCACGGACTGACAGATGATGATATGCAGCGCAAGACCCTCAGGTTTAAGACTACTTTAATACAAACACCCCCTGTACCCCCATCAGTGAGACTTAATTAGTCCTTCATCAACACCAACCCAGAAATATGCTCATTTTAACTCCTATTATACTAGATATCATTGAACATCGTCATTAAAATTACAAAATTGTGTTAAGAAGTTAAAATGATCTAAAGCAAAATTTTGTGTGAAAGTGAAGTGCAGTTTTTTTTTGCATGTTAATATTTTATTTTGGCTTGTAAATGGAGATCAAACAATGTACCGTAATTTCCGGACTATTGAGCGCACCTGAAAATAAGCCGCACCCACTGAATTTTTTAAAAATTATTATTTTGAACATAAATAAGCCGCACCTGTCTATAAGCCGCAGGTGCCTACAGGTACATTGAAACAAATGAACTTTACTCAGGCTTTAACGAAACACGGCTTGTAACAAAAATAAATAGGCTTTAACGAAACACGGTGTGGCAGCGGGGGCGTGGGCAAGCGCCCGTCCGGGAGAGAAAAGCGGTAAGCGCGCTTACATCAAGTGCTGAAAAGAAGGACACGTGAAACAGGGCACTTGACGTTCCAGGTAAGGCTTTTAATGGCCACAGCAATGTTTACAATCAATTTTATAAAGTTTCTCAGTTCTTGGTCTTCTATGAACCAACACTAGACTGACGTGTGTCTGTCACTCACTCACTCTCTCTCTCACTCTCTCTCTCACTCACTCTCTCTCTGCTGCCTTTTTATGCCGCTCTCCCCATGCTTACTGAAATTAGACACAGGTGTTAGACATTAGCTCAGGTGTAAGCGCCCTTACCGCTTTTCTCTCCTGGACGGGCGCTTGACCACGCCCCCGCTGCCACACCGTGTTTTGTTAAAGCTTATTTATTTTTGTTACAAGCCGTGTTTAGTTAAAGCCTGTGTAAAGTTAATTTGTTCAGTGTACCGGTCTAATGGTCTAATGAAAGCTTCATGCCGCCAAAAAACTGAGCACGTCACAGAATGTTTTTTTTTTTTTTTTAAATAAAATTTGAAAGCGGGAAAAATCCATATATTAGCCACATCGTTGTTTAAGCCGCGAGGTTCAAAGCGTGGGAAAAAAGTTGCGGCTTATAGTCCGTAAATTACGGTAATGAATTAGCGGCAGCACTAAAATATAGCGCATGAATTAGCAAAACTCAAAAGTAGCAAATTGCTTCTCATGAAAATGAGCTTATATACGTTCAGTTCCCGCCTATCGAAATAGTACGGTTATAGCGCCACTTAGCCGTTTAACTTTATGGATGCACCAGTGGGTCTGTGGGCGGGGTCGAATTATAAGTTTACCCTTAAATTGTTAAAGTCCTTGTTTGCATAAGTCACTCATATTTGGTATCATTTCAAAGCTTAGAATCTGAACTTTTCAGACAAAACCATACATTTTGCATTTATGTTACATAAAATAACAAAATAAACCAGTGCGTCACAAACGAGCGCCACCTAGAGGTGATGATGTAGAAATATGCGTATGAATATAAACCTTTTTCACATAGCACTGATATAGACAACTCATATATCAAATGAATCTCAGGAATGTGACTGTGCAGTTTATTTTGTTGACCTAATACCACATTTTGAATGATTATTAAAAAAAATCATGAAGTGAAATACGATCTCTGTAAGCCTAAAAATGGGAAACGTCTTGTATCGGCTCCGATAAGTGTTTCTGTAAGCCCCAAACAGCCACAGGCTCTATATCAACTCTTACCTTTGGTTGTTTACTTTAAAATAAGCCATTTTGACTTGTCTGTGAGCTTGCTTGCTTTTAAGTTATCTCTGAGACATACAGCAAAAATGTGCACGCCAGCAGAAAAATAATGAAAAACAAATCATCTATTCAACTATTGATGATGAAATGCAAAACTGAGGATCTCATCTTTCCAACGACACCTAGATTGAGCTTCTAGTCCACTCAGAGGCCGAGATATTCAATGAAACATTGAGAAACATGCATGTGATCCAAAATTTGAATGGATGTCTACTGCGAGAGTGCTCAGCTGCATTAGAGCGCCACCTACATTTCAGATCTGTATATTGCGATGAAAGGTGATGGGGGGAACAATCTTTTCCTAGTTCTTGCTGCCATCTAGTGGAGGCAAATACAACTCTTTGCAGTTTGATAAAGCAAAGAGAACCAGAATTACATGCTTACATATTTAGGGAAAAATATGCTTATCATTGCAGGCGTTAGCCAAAAGAAATTGAATTTAAGTCAGATTTTCTGCTTTCTAGGTTTTACAATACAAAATCTAAACATTTCCAAGTATCTCCTGAAATAAATAAGTGATTTCAAACGTATTTTTGTTGGTGCAGATTATCAGTCTGCGATGAGGACAAGTTTGGTCACAATGAGTTTATCGGAGAGACCAGAGTTGCCCTGAAGAAACTCAAGTTCAATCAGAAAAAAAACTTTAATGTGTGTCTCGAGCGAGTCGTCCAGGTGAGTGCTTCACACTTATACACATACAGGTGTACACAGAACAGGTGAACATATATTCATATCAAATATGTTGGCAAACCGTTCGGCCTCTTTTTCCATAGACAAAGAGAACATCGACTGCTGGTGGTGCCCGAGGAATCGCCCTCTATGAGGATGAGGTAAAATCAGCCAGTATTTATAGATCGAGAGCAAAATAATATAAACAACTAATAGTAAGAAAGCATCTATGCATTGTACGTGTGCGGTCCCACTGAACGCCCTTGGCAGTAACAAACCTCAGTACTCAAGAGGGTGATAGAGATACGTCTAGGTTACGGATGTAACCTCCGTTCCCTGATGGAGGGACACTAGGGGTCTCTCTTGAGCACCCAGTGTCGCTTTTCAGACACAACGTCGAAGAGAGCGACAGACGGGGAACGTCTAGGTTACGGATGTAACCTCTGTTCCCTGATGGAGGGAACGAGACATTGTGTTGGAGAACGACACTACGTGCTCAAGAGAGACCCCTAGTGTCGCTTCTCCGACACAACTTCGAAGAGAGCGACAGACGGGGACCCAGATGCATCGCCCCGTCATGTCAGTAATTGACCTGAAAGACAAAACCGACTCTGGAAGAACCTTTTAAGCTAACGTCCAATATACCATCCATTGTATAATGTATTGCAGCACATAAAATCCAACTTTGCCTTCACATACTTGAGTATGCTTCAGGCCCTGTCCTCCACAACTGTGTTTTTGTGCATGTTCAATCTCTCTAGTCGGGGAAGGATGGCGGTGAGCTGGAAGAGAGAGGTCGTGTGCTGATATCCCTCATGTATAACACTCAGCTGGGTCGTCTCATTGTTGGTGTTATACGCTGTGTGCACTTAGCTGCGATGGATGCGAATGGATACTCTGATCCTTTTGTCAAAATGTGAGTCTCTCTTTATCAAACCCAATGTTTGTGCAGCACTTTTTATAACTTAAATAATTTAATAATACTTTAGGACATTAGAGATCATAAATAGCTTCACATAAACACTACCAGTCAAACGTTTGGACACACCTAACTCCATTATTGGGGTGGCTGTGGCTCAGGTGGTAGAGCGGGTCGGCCACTAATCGCAGGGTTGGTGGTTCAATACATAATTTACCATCTATAAATGGAATTAACGTTAACTTAAAGGAGGCATCTTTTCAAAGGTCTAAGGGTTCAACATTGATATGCGATCTCTGTTTCACGATAGCAATGCTCCAGAAACAGCAATTTAGTTATTTGTGCAGGAGTACAAATGAAAACATGCAATATAAAAATGGGACTTTTATTATGAAAACACGATCGCCAGAAGAATCCAGTTCAACACACTTGGGTCAATCGTCCATGACAAGCGTTCATTTAAAAACATCCAATAGCACGTTTTGTCCATAAAAGTGATAAATCTGAGAAATGTTGATATAGTCTCCATTGTTTACATGAGATCTCTCCTGAATGAATTACCCTTCATCATCGTTCTTCAACAAACTGCAATCTGAGCAGCATTCATGTTGTAAAACTGAATATGATCTTATATATTAGAGTCTCATAAACAAAACCAGCCCGTCTCCAAAGTCTATTTATAAAAATGGGGCGTAGTTTCATTCATATTTGCCAAGCAGTGCCGTCAGATTTTGTGCCGTCTTGAAAGGCGGAGCCTTAATTTGACTCTGTACGCTTCCAGCGATTGTACAGAGATAAAAGCTCACAGGAGCCTAATTTTTTGTGAGATCATCTTCAAATTTGAAACGTAACTTCTTTAGACTCGTGGCTTTGAGAACATTGTATTTCTGGGTTGTCTTGCCACTTTTATTATTGTTTTTTTAGATTCTAAAAACATATTCAGCACAAAATATATCCATTACTATAAACTTCAGCTTCTCTAACTTAAAAAATAACAACATTTATTGATACTGAAACTTGGGAAATAAAGCCCAAAGTGTCTTCTTTCAAACGATACTACAACTGTGTCCATACTCCAAAGGGTCCCGTAAATACAACCATTTAAGTTCAGGTGTGTCATTTTCATGGTTTGTGCTCAAAGGGTATCAACAGGTTAACTGATTAATCGCAGTTTTCTGTGATTAATTGCGATTAATCTTGGTACATTAAAATATCATTCAAAATATATTGCCTTTATCTTAAAGAAATTGGTTAGATATCATTTATTTTAATTATTTATATATGTACATAAAGTTAGAAGATAAAGTTAATTAGAGTCATTTTTACAAGTATTAATCTTCGATACAAATACATGTTTACATGACATTTAATCAGTGGACAATTTGGGAAAAACCTTCTCGGATTTCCAGTGGACCTTTTTAGGAAGAGGATCAAATGGGCAGATTCAATTAATAAAAAGCTTTATTGGCAAGGTAAAGCAAACAAAGAATGCATTAGATGCATTAGAAGACACTATACAGACAGATATAAAACATATTGAGTGCTGAAGTTTAAAATCTTAAAACTGTTGTTTTCTCTGGCTGCCGTTCAATCTCTATCACGCACACGCTGGGACACTCGCGTTTTCGATTTTGACGCTGTTTCAGATGACAGTGAGTGAGTGTTATGACAGCTTGACCATTTCTCTCCCATACCTGGCTGACTGCTTGCGGGTGAAGTCTCCATTCTCCATACAGTTAATCCACTCCGGTGTTTATGCCCGGGATGTGTGTTGTGTTTCATGAATGGGGAAGCTCGGTTGACGCGCACGCATGGATAGCAGAGCGCAGTTTGGCTTCACAGGCCCCGCGAACATCCTTGTCCCACATGAAAAGCGTATTTAGCGCTCATAAAGTGAAATGAATGTAATAAGGTTGCTTCATCGCGTGACGGAAATGCGCGAGGACGTGTCTGACATGAGAGTATTAAAATAAAGGTGCATCTTTAAAAAAAATGTCTATATCGATATTTACGCATTGTATCGATATCATTGGATCGTTGGTTATTGCATCGACAACACATCAACGCCTACTTAACTTATTACATCTGTAGCCCCGCCCAGTAGCGTTTGAGCAGTGAGATGGCAAGGAGAGAGCGTGTCAGTCAACAGCCGAGAGCCAATCAGAACAGTGGGTGTATACTGTCAAGTCTTAAAGGAGAAGTAGCACCAAAACCGAGCGTTTCTGACAGAGGGGCAGAAAGAGGGTGGAAAATATTGTTTCAACTTGTCCCTCAATTATAAAAAAAAAGCCACTTTCCATTAAAGAGAAAATTGAGCCGGTCCATGAACGTCTGAAAGTATAGCCACAACACGTAAACACTATATCCTACATGTTATTATGGCTGGAGTGTCATAAAACACTCTTCCATTGTAAGTGCATCCGCGTCATTTCGAAGGGGGGCGGGTCAAAATAAGCTGTTGATTGAGCTTTACCCAAACCCTTGTGTTGAACCCAGAATATTCCTTTAATAAGTGCCATATTTTGGGAAAAGTTTACAAATGTCCCTAATTTCTCATGGGGAACAAAAAAGCCTCAAGGACCCATAACTTCCGCCATGGTGGATTATCCTGTACAGTGAAAATTTGGGAAAACCCAAATCTACAAAACTCTTCTTCTACTGAACCGTAGCTCCAATTGACTTGAAATTTGGTGCACATGTGTAGAATTGACGTCTTTGAAAAAGTTACCAAGCAAAAATGAATACGATACAAAATGGCTGAAAGGGGCGTGTTTATGTAAATGTCCACATTTTATCAATATATACGTGTCAATAAATCAAATGTAATTTTGACTGATGGTTTTTCAAACCTAACATGCTTCAAGATGACATCACTCTGAAGTGCTGCGCAAAGAATGGCTCACATTCGCCCTTAGGGGGCGCTACTGGCCACTGGATGTGATTATATGAATATGTTTTCATGTCTGATGGATATAGATGTCTGAAGCCTGATATGGGGAAGAAAGCGAAAAACAAGACCCAGACTAAGAAGAAAACGCTGAACCCCGAGTTTAACGAGGTATGAAATACGTGGGGCTGTTTACACATTCGGGGCGTTCCCCTTTGTGCTTGTTGCCTGTATGCTGTTATCATGTTTCTTGGATGAGCCCTGCTCTGTCTTGTGAACTCTTTCTTCTGCAGGAATTCAGCTATGACATTAAGCATGCGGAGCTGGCCAAAAAGACTCTCGATATCTCAGTATGGGACTATGACATTGGCAAATCTAATGATTATATAGGTAGGACCGTGGTTACATATTGTATATGATGTTTCATGGACAAACATTGTAATAAAACATCACTTCTGTAGCCTCAATGTTTCTCTAATATCAGGTGGATGTCAGCTGGGAATCACTGCCAAAGGTGAGCGCTTGAAGCACTGGTACGAGTGCCTGAAGAACAAAGACAAGAAGATTGAGCGCTGGCACACTCTTCTGAACGAAAACCACATCTCCAGTGATTAGAAGCGTCAAGCTTTCTGCATGCCTTAGACAGTTCACTTCCCTGATCTGTACCTGCTCTTTTAGGTAACTCATAGCTGCCATTCTCCACCACTGATTGCATTTCCTGGGCAAAACTGATCCTATTCACGTCCGATTGTCACCTGAGATGCTTTCAAAATATTTGGTGATGTCTGAAGTTCTTCTACCCACTATTATGAATAATAATAATATCACTGATGTGCAAAACAACAACTGCACTGTCCAATGCACCCAGTCAGGACAGACACTATATGTCATTTGATAGAGGATAGAGGCACAGTCTGTCCAATATGTTGTGCTCTTGTGCAACGCAATTATTCTTTAGAGGACCAACAAAATTTCCTCAACATTTTCAGATAAAAACAGTTTTTTTATTTTTTTATTTCAGGTAAATGAGTTCATAGTTCATGAAATTAAAGTTGATTTATTAAATATAATTAAAGTTAATTAATACAATTTCTAAAAGTGCGATGTCTGGCATTGCTCAATAATATCAGCCAGTGTTTCTTTAAATAGCTTTTTTTTTTTTTAACTGTCATATTAAATACGAACTCAAAATTGTTTTTGCCTATTTTTAAGATTCACTCGTTTCAGTTTCATAATAAAATTCCATTAAAATAAATTAATAAAATATTATTTTTTTATTTTATTTTGTTAAAAATTACTCTTTTTTTATTTTTATTTTTTTATAAAAATTTTAAGTTCAATTGAATTGAAACGAGTAAATCTTAATATATATATAGATATATTTTTATTATTTTTATAATTTTTTTGTATGGTGCCAACACTGATTAAAGGGACAGTTCACCCTAAAATGTAAATTCTCTCATCATTTACTCACCCTCATGTCATCCCAGATGTGTGACTTTCTTTCTTCTGCAGAACACACGTGAAGATTTTTAGAAGAATATTTCAGCTCTGTAGGTCCATACAATGCAAGTGAATGGTGACCAGAACTTTGAACCTTCAAATGCACATTAAGGCGGCATACAAATAATCCATAAATAATAATAAAAAAAACTATATAAAATAATACAACTCTAAAATAATACGACAATAAATTCTCCTCCCTGCACAGTAGGTGGCGATAGGCATGAAGAATACAATTGTCAAAAACAAAAGAAAAATAAGAATGTGAAAGTGAAAGTGGAGATTTATAGTAAAAAAGGACTTAAATATTGATCTGTTTCTCACCCACACCTCTCATATCACTTCTGAAGACACGGATTAAACCACTGGAGTTGTATGGATTACTTTTATGCTGCCTTTATGTGCTTTTTGAAGCTTCAAAATTGTGGTCACCATTCACTTGCATTGTATGGACCAACAGAGCTGAAATGTTCTTCTGAAAATCTTCATTTGTGTTCTGCAGAATACAGAAAGTCACACATCTGGGATGGCATGAGGGTGAATAAATGATGAGAGAATTTTCAATTTTTGGATGTACTGTCCCTTTAAGGTCATTAATGTCCTCTTTAGATGTTCTCTTATCAGGCAACAGTAACATTATTATTGAAAACCTTTTTTTTTTTAGGTTACAGTTGAGTAGCAGTTGTAAAAACAAAGTAAATATTCACCTTGCTGTGGCATGCCTTAATATCACGACTTTCTTACTGTTCTCGTTCAAGGCATTGTGAAATATATAGAGAATATAGAGAGAATATATATATAGAGTTACAAACAGTCAAAGGTTTACATGTCATCACAGAATGTCAGCTCAAATTTATTCTAGAGCAAAAATAGCTTCAGTTGCCACTTAAACAAACACATTCACCAACTTGGTCTCTTTTCATAATAAAAGTAACAGATGGCGAAATCGTAAGAAATCGTACGACTTGTCTCGCACAAAAATTCATGACTTTTACTTATGGAAAATAAACGAACCAACAAACAAAGTTATTAAAATGTTTCCTATGTGTAACCCCCAAAGTCTAACCCAAACTGTTAACCTTTCCATGATAGTCATACCTGACGATTCTTACAATTTCACCATTTTGTTCGAATATTTACGAGTTGTCACGAGACTACGCTGCAAGTATCTTCAAAATCACTTCAGCTCTAAACATACTTTTACAAGAAATGGCTTGACATGATTTGAACTCTTGAGATGTTTACACAGCACAGACGATGCAGATCCAGCGCTGAATGTTTTACATTTGAATGCATTATTATTTGTGCGATCTGTTTAGGAAATGACACGTTTACAGTCTTCTGAAGAAGACAAGCATTATATTGTGACACATCCTGTTTGCATGTTTTGCCTGGTTTAGAACTGGGAAAGTTAT